>NC_142673.1:26206112-26333612 GCF_964200805.1 Pocillopora damicornis
AGTACATCATTTAATGACGATTACCACTTTTCAGACTCAAGCACCTTCGGGATTAACTTTGCATTTGATTGAACAAGAAATCGGCAAAGTCAGTCACCTGATCAGGAATGCATGTCGTGATGTATTATGTCTATAAGAACAAATAAGTTTGGGCGGAAGCTAGTTCCTGATTTGACGCAGTTTCGATTTCATTTACAAAAAAGATTAAGTAGTTCTTGATCAACAAGGCGAGTATTCTCTTTATCAAATCTTTTGAAGTTCAACCGAATCTTTTTCCTGAATCTAAAGCCGTTTGCAACTGCTGAATAGATCAAAGTAAAGCGTTGTGCATTCACTTTGTAAGACAAAGTGAAGCGTTGTGCATTCACTTTGCCTTGAGTCGATGTATTTAGGGATTAGCACCGCGAAGTCAAGATGAGTACTGAGAGCAATTTTGTCCAAGAAAAAAGAACATTGAACCTTAAATGATCATTACGACTGCTAAGAACGGGGAAGGAAAGGACGATCACGACAAGGACGGAGGTGGCCATCTTGTGGAAGAATTACTTCACAACAATCACAGCGGCAAATCTAGTCACCGGCTGAGTTGTTTTCAGTTCAATTACCACACGATTTCTTGATCTTGGAAATAAAAAGCTACTTTATATATGGATAACAATAGTTCTGTAAGAAATAGTGAACCCATCAGAGATAAGTGGTGTTTGAACCTCATGAAATGGTAGCAACTCGCTTAATTAGAGGGAGACTTTTACCGCTTTCACTAATGAGATTCAAGAGTCATCCAAAGTTTGTGTCAAACGCGGCTACTATATTCATATTTCGTTAGGTGTTGCATAAATAGCACGAGTCAGGTAACTGTCGTCTGGTAACGATCATCATTAAGAATACTAAAAGAAGAGCAGTCGAATTGAGAAAATGAATGTTCCACTTCTCAGTAATCGCATCGATGCTAAAAGCATAGGGGAGTTAAAGATAATCTTCTTTATGTGATTGTTTGCGATCGTGTTTGAAGCGCAACCTGCTCTATAGAAATCTAATTACCACGAACACAAACCAGTCATTTTTTTTACCAAATTTTGGATGTTATACCTTGTTGAAATAAATGACAGGCTTGCACGGGTGTATGCGATTGGAGAGATGAACAAAATTAGTAACCTGGTGTGACATTTTTGGTTTGTGACGCTTTCACGGCAGTCTCCTTAGTTTGGTCAGATAAATTATATATGCTCAAAATTTGAGAATTATGCTTTGAGAGTCACCCCTGAAAGTAAAGCATTATGCATAAAATTCTGCTCAACGTAATAACAACGTTAACTTTTAAGAGAGCCTCAACCTCCCCTCCCCCATTCCTACCACCAAAATCCCTACCACCATTCCTACCAAATTTCAGAATACGATATTTTACTGGATCAAACTCCTTAAGTGAACGCAAAAGAAGGAGGCCCACAGTTGAAATTGCTCAGAATTTATCTCTTGTTGAACTGTTACATCAAGGGAATTTTTGGGAAGTTTAGTCCTTAAGCCTGCATTATGCTCGATGCTGTGACTGTTTTATGGCCAAAATTATGCCGGCATAATTTATCCGATCCTACTCCATAGTTCCGTCACCCACTACGTTCTGATGGCAAAGAGAAAACACAATGAACAATAAAAATAAATAAAAAATAGCTGGAAAGAAGAATACTCCAACACTGCAGACTTGTAGCTCTTTAATATAGATTTCCATAGTCGACACAAAGGTTTCATTTCCTTACCTTTCAAATGTTTTTGTCTCATCCTAAGCTCAATTCTTGAGGTTGAATCCCAAACTGAAGACGTCGTTACAAGGTTATTTCACCAGTTGACTTTTTCAAATGATTCCGTTGTCGTGTTTTAGAACGAAAGGCTTTCATAAGGCTCTCATTATGGATC
Organism: Pocillopora damicornis; assembly: GCF_964200805.1. Classification (NCBI taxonomy): domain Eukaryota; kingdom Metazoa; phylum Cnidaria; class Anthozoa; order Scleractinia; family Pocilloporidae; genus Pocillopora; species Pocillopora damicornis. Next base: position 26,208,024 of record NC_142673.1, read on the forward strand.
TTGAGGTTTCTTTAGCTTGACTTCATATTTTTAATATTATGCAGGAATCGCTTCACAGAAGACGTGTCAATAGTTAAAAGGACATTTTTCATTCAAAGACTGCGTAAGTGGTGTTTTTTCTCCAATTTGTTTTATGGTGATAATGTTTTCTCCAAGCTTATATTATCCCAACATTTTCATTAATTCATAGATCTTCCATGTACTTTTGAGTTATAAAAAAAGCTATGTACGCAGCGTTTAAAAAGCGACTCCATCTGTACCAAGATTCCTTATCGATCAAACTCCTCATATGAGCCGTGACGTCTCTGCATGAGGCTCTCTTTCCTGCCCTTATTCAAACTGAATGCAAAAATCTTCGCAGTTATGAACACTACTTGACCAGTAGTGAAAAGAAGGCCTGAAAAAAAAAATTCAGACCTGTACGGGATGTGAACCCATGACCTCTGCGATACGGATGCAGTGCTCTACCAACTGAGCTAACAAGCCAACTAGGATATGGTTACTGTGTTGGTTCCAAATAAACCTGTGAAGTGGTGAATAAACGGCCGTGAATATATGAAATTCATAAATTTGAACTGCCCGTACAGGCCTGAATTTTTTTTTCAGGCCTTCTTTTCACTACTACTTAAGAACCAATACAGCTCCCAGTTGGCTTGTTAGTTGGTATCGCAGAGGTCTTGGGTTCAAATCCCATATGGGCCTGAATTTTTTTCAGGCCTTCTTTTCACTATTGCTTAAGTAGTGTTCATAACTACGAAGATCGCTTTCATATTCATGGGTCATTGGAGTGTAAACTCTGATATATACTGCATTTTAAGGCTGTTTCGATTATCATTTTCCAGATTTTGCGGACATAGCTTGGTTTGTCCACTGATCAATGTTGTTTTTTTCAAGCAAACATGCTGACAGAAGCAGGTCACAGCTCAGAAAGTGCTGCGAGTGAATACACAACAAACAGCTTACCTGCCGACGAGAACACACCGCTAGTGCGAGAGGATAATTCAACAAGTCGCCAAGTCAGATGCTGTGAACATTTCAATTGTCGCCATTTCTTACTAATTGGCCTTTCTTTACTGTCTTTTGCTGAGGTGGTTTTGCTTATAACAAGCGGAATACCTTTTCTCACGAATTCTGGCATAGAGCAATTGAAAGTGACTGTTTCCTTGAATGTAGTAGAAATTGGGAATTGTTTTTTTTTCCTGGGAATAATTGTAAAATCCCCATCATTCGCCGGTTTCTCAACAGTTCTTAGAGATCTGTGTTTTCTGCCAAATTTTTGGACCCTGCTTTTATTTTTTCTACTCTATTTGATTGGTGGCTCAATAAATATCCACAGTTATCATAGATTGTACATGAATTGTACACAAGATCGGAGTTTTTACATGAATGATGAATGGTGTAACGTATGTCAATTAGCCGTTGTTGAAATTATTCTTGAAATATTGAATTTCTTTACAATGATGATATTAGTTGTATTTCTAAATCACACTAATCTTCGTTATACGATATCAGGTCGCGTGTGGGTGTATAGAATGCTTAAGGGAACTTTAGTTATGTTTTGTTTCCGCCTTTTCGTCCCCGTGGTCCGCAACATAACGATCACAAGTATTGCTTTGATTTATGTCCAAGATAAAGACAAGAACATACTAAGGGCCCAAATCATTAACGAAATTTTGTTATTACCATTCTGCAAAAAAATCATTGAACTCCTTTGGCAAAAAATCTTCTTCGATGAAAAGTGTATCATTGGTAAGATAAGGAGAAACAGAGGTACACGCCAAATTACTTTCGTCGTTTAACTCAATTGTGATTTTCTGCATTTCTGTCAGGTTTATGAAAATGTAGGTTTGTAACACCTGTGGTAATTAGTTTGACAGAACATGTTTAATAAGTTTTTCTATGGAAAGTATTTCAGGAATGCATTGGTTTTCACAGCTCGCACCACTATCTTAACCAATCAAGTGCAATTGTGTGTATTTGATATCTCACCAGCGTCAAAGCCGTCTGCAGCTTCGCCCCGAATCATGTGCTTATTCAGACCATAAAATAATCATCAATGCAACTTAATTTATATTTTAGTTACTTAAGGTTTGATTTTCCTGCTTTTTGTCATATTTTGTTACGCTAGTTATTGTTATCAATTTAACGAAGTAGTTGTTATCAGAACTTTTCAGCCACGTTTGTGTCAAATAAGATAAATTATGTAGATGAACTGCTTAATTTGGTTATAGATTAGATGAGGTGATCTTCGCTCCCGCTGAGCGCATAAGGCGTCGACTACAGATCTACACCGGACCCTGCTTTTTATGATGTTCTCTTTGCCTCCAAACGAGTGTTGATCATGTTTGACATTTCTTTCTGGCAATTGAAGAGAGTTCCGGGAAAAGTAGTTACCTCTAGAATTGAAGTAATTTACCCTATATTGTAAAGTAAGTTTAAATAAACTGCTTAACCTTTCGTTAATTTTTGTTATTTTATTTGTCTGTATCCATTCCTCTCCATTCCTCTCCATTATGTCTATATTTGGGTAGAGGGGGGGAGGGGGAGAGGGTGGGCACATTGGAATGACCATTGCCGACAGGGACGATTGTTGTGACAGTTTTCTACTCAGTCGAACTTTCCCATGCAGTCATCTTTAAGTACAAGCGACTACATTTTTATGAATACCGTCGGTGAATTACTCCACTTTCACATGAAAATACGTGTGATCTGACGATTTGATATTTTTTTGGACAATCTTAATTGGATCCACGTGCCTTTTAGAACGAGGAAATGGCTAACCGTAAAGTTTCAGTGGCAGAGCTTCAGGGCGCGGAATCCGCAGGTCTGATGTTCTATTTCTGAAACGCTCGTGAAATGACGATAATACATATTTTTAAGTGTGTTCTATATGATTAAGAATTGTTTAGTCTGGTTTGTTACTTCTTTGCACTGAATTAACCCTCTTCTACGTTGAATTACCTGAAAACTGCATTTATCAATCAGAGCTGAGTGATTAGTGCAATTTAACGCTTCAAAATAAGGAAACCAAGACAACAGCTAAAGAAATCTGAAACCAAATTATGATTAAGAAATTGGAGCTGGAGCAATTTTGTGACGAGGAGTATTAAAAAAAAAACCCCAATAATTAAACCAGTTGAGCGTGGTACTATGACGTCATCTTTATCTAGCAAAAGTCCCGGATGTACCATAGTTTCGATTTGATCATGGTGCAACTCTCAGAGCAATCGACTAAAACGCAATTTGCATTCACGGAAGCTTTGGGTAGGTGTTGAGCTTTGTTTATAACAAACTATTTCTATCAAGGATACATAACATGAACAATAAGTTATAAGTGATGATAAGAAATGAAAAGATCGCACAGACATTCAACGCAGAAGAACTGCTTCAGATGGCACAGCTAAGGCGGAAGAAATAAATCTCTTCTAAAGAAGTATACAGCTGCGCTCTTACGTATTATAAATACTTAGATGTTAATGGTTGTTCGTTACGGGTAGCCGAACAAAAAAGAAACAAATTATTGCAACATCTAACCATGAATCGCAGAGCTCGGGCATGGATAGTTAATGAAAATTATGAGGCAGTACTCTCCAGAGTTTATAGGTCAGGCAGTTAATAGAAAGCTTAGTCCAGCTTAGTGCAGGTTTTTTTGATGCTGCAGAAATTCGTGAAAAGTGCTGACACTCAATTTGAGCTGCGGAGAACCTGCATGGAATCCGCAATCGAAAGATATCACGCTAGCGTCTGCTTGCATCATGATTTGGTTTTAGTAGGCGGCCAACCGAAAAATCGTTTGCCAAACAGAAAATGTTAATGAACTCGAATGGCAGAAAATGGCGTTAGAGATTGATGCAAACTTTCCATAAATTTAGCAAGACTCTTTCGTATATCTATCTATCTACATATCGTGTTTCAGATTCAATCAAATTAAAGCGGATTTTGAGGTGAAACACAACCCGTGACAAGTCCTCGACAAGCCAAGATTAGCTGGCAATGTCAGGATTAATCGGCATTGTCAGTCACCCGATCAGGAATGCTTGTCGTAATATGTTATATTTGTAAGAAGGAATTACTTGAGCGGAAGCTAGTTCCTGAGTTGGCACAGTTTTGATTTGATTTACAGAACGATCAGGTAGATCTTGAACAACGAGGTGAGATTCTCTTTAGCAAGTCTTTAAAAGTTCGACCAAATCTTTTCTGAATGTGAAGCCATTTCTGCATGATGCAACCGCTGCTTAGGGTAATCTAAAGTGTTGGGCAAGCTTTCATTAACTTTGCCTTGATTCGATGTGAAAATTAAGATGAGTATAACGATTTCGTCCCAAAAAAAAAAAAATCGTGGACTCTAAATAATCTTCGTACTTCCAAGAAGGGAGAAAGAAAGGATAATAATGGAAAGAGTGGTGGTAGCGATCTCGTGGAAGAATTACTCTACAACAGTCACAGCCGCGAATCTAGTCACCGGCTGAATGGTTTTCAATTTCGATACGAATTCCAAGTTACTTTAAAGCTGGATAGCAGTAGTTCTGTAAGAAATAGTGAAACCATCGGAGATATGCGGTGTTTGTGCCTCATAAAATGATAACAACTCGCTTAAATTGAGGGAGAGTTTACTGCATTCAATAACGAGATTCAATGATTATCCAAATTTTAATTTGTACAAAACTCAGCTACTGAATTCATATTACGCTAGGTGTTACTTAAATAGCACGAGCCACATACCTACCGCGCGTCTGATAACGATTGTCACTAGAAACACTGAAAGAAGAGCGGTCGATTCGAGAAAATGACAAGAGGAAGATAGATAAATTTAGTAATGATATACTATCCACACAAAGGAAAACGGATCAAAAACGAGAATTGGACATATTTTCAATAACAGTTAAAGTCCAGTGTTTCGGTGCTGTTTCGCACTCGTATGACAAAAGCCCAGCCCAGCGTAACAACCTAGCTCAAAACTTTTGACATTAAAATAGTCAGTCGAAAAACCGCTAAAAAAAAGTTGTATGATCCAGTGAATACTCCATCAATCAGTAGCATTTACTTCTACTAATAGTTCGTCTTCCACCCCTCCCGAAGTAATAACAGTCTACCTCTCACCCCTCCCTAAGTACTGATTGACTGCATCCCACCACTCCCTGAGTACTAATGGTGTGTTCCCTCCCTCCCCCCCCCCCCATAAAATGATCCAAAGAAATATTGGGTAAAAGAAAAGGTCCAAAAACTTATCCAAAAAAAAAGGTCCAAAATATAGTCCAAAAAAATAGTCCAATGGTCTGAAGGTCCACTCCATATTTTACCCCATGACTGTAACGTTATAAACGATAACAATAATAATTGTTTTACTAGATTTTATGATCGTTTTCATTATTACTATTATCATTATCACAATTATTATTATTATCTTTATTTCAACAAGGGAGATGTGAGTGCAAATTCATTTCTTATGAAAAGCCCTAAAGAAATCTATAGTCAATCACTCCACCTTCCGAGGGTCATCCAAATCATATCGTAGTGTGTGCTTTTTTCAGCTATTGGCTCAAACAGGAGGCATTAGCTGAATAACTCTCTTTCTTCATATTGAATCAGGTAATTATAGTCTAAACCGTTTTAGGTGCTGTTTAACGTATTTAAAATGTGTACCGACTAATTCGATAGCTCTCCACTATAGAAACTAATGCAATAATGCAATTTTCAGGACAAGCCAAGCATGACAAGCAGCTATATATAGTTTTGATAAAGGCGACTCGGGTTTCAACAGTTTTCCATTTGACCTCCAATTCAAATGATTTTCATATATTCGCACTCGTGGATTCATCACTTCCCGAGTTTATTAAGAACCAACATAATGACCAGCTCTCAGTTGTATCGCAGATTAGGTAGGAGAACGATGAGGGTTGAAACTAAAAAATACAAAATTAAAAGTAAAGGTGAAGAAAGACAGCCAACTTAAAATGACGATACTTACATTGTTACGATTACTCACAAACTGCATTTGACGAGAAAACACTGTCCGAAGACGAAAAGAATAACGTGAGTACTGTTCGAAAGCGAACTGCGACTAGCGCGACTACAGAGAAAAAAAAAGGCCTCCTGAACAGAAAAAACTTAGTTTATTTACGCAGGAAAAACTGAAATTAAAGCATGCGAAACGACTACCTGAAAATGTAATCGACGCCAATAATAACGAATGAAACAATAATAAACGAAAGTATGCGATATAGAAAAGAAAATAAACTAAATAACTAGTGGAAAAAACACGAGAAAGCGAGAACTTCTTCTTCATTTCCAGTCGCGGTAACAAGTCAAAAACAGAATCAGAGTTGCCACAAAATCAAAAGTGAAGCCTGTTTAGCGAAAAGCGCAGCTTTATATCGGCAAGCGGAATAATCAAAGTTCAAGAATTTCTCTTTTTTATCTGTCGCGGTCAAAGAAAAAAAAATCGAAAATGCGCATTCAAGGGAGACTTTACCTTTTCTACCTGTTCTTTTCTCCGGCTGTCATCTATCTAACTTTCTGGAAAAATGAGAAATTTACCAGCCAAGTTCAGCTTAATTACCTTAAAACAAAGAGGCAAGGGCATCATCCGTTATATTAAGCCTATGATGTAATGAAGTATATTTGAGCAAACTTTTTCAGAGGAAGTCCCGGATTGGATTTAGTTTCGCTTTGATTTTCAACAGCTCAGGAAGAGCAAAGGCGACCTCATTAATGGTTCTCTTCGCTTCTTGGAAAATCATTTAATTTTCTGCAGATCAAGGCTTTTATTTAAACGAGACCAAGAGGTAAAGTGCAGCAATATAAAATATTCAGATTACTTATGCCTCAATAGAGCTGAACTTCAATCAGACTGCAACCAAGACAACCAAAGCGGAAGGAATGATATATCCGATTGGTACAGTCCTATTTCAGCTATTTCGCTCATATCATAGTCGCATGAATAAGAGTAGTTTATTGGATAATCAATACGAAATACTCATTTTGTTTCATTTTCATGACGTGACTCAGCGGTGGTACGATCAGGGGTTAAATCAAGAACTGAAACGAAGCGGGGTGAAGTTTCATGCATGAGCACAAAGGCAAAATAAACAATTCAGTTTCTCCAGGCCAACAGACAGTAAGTAAGATGAAGCTTCGAAGAGGAATTCAGTCGTGTTGAAAACCTCCAAAGTACCGTAATATCCTCTCAGAACGAAAACCTCGGTGTACTTGGACGGTAGAAGCGTGTCTCGAAGCTAAGATTGTAGTAAAGTTGAGCTAATATCGTCGTGGAAAGGGATAAACAAAATGTAAAATCGTCAAATTAATAACCTAATTGTGAATTTAGTATTATTTATTATTAGTATTCATTTAATTATTTCTTGATTTCTTTGTTCTTTTTATCGTCTTCTAGAACTTCTCCGAACATATTGACTAAGCTGATTTGGGTTTATTCTCACTGCACAGCAATTAGATTTCGGTAAGTGCCAAGGGATATTTCAGTGACATATCGACATGTTTTGGCGTATCTCGGTTAATTACGATTCGAGTATTGTCTCTGTCATGGTCTACTGGGTAGCGTTTGAGATTGATGTGACCGTTTCAGTCAGGATTGTCCGTAGTTTTCATTTTCGAAGGAGTTTCTGATGAATTGACTTTATCCACCCTGACCTAGATTCCCCAAGAACCATGAATGAGACGGAGGAGATGGCCTCGATGATATCAACTGAGGTGGAGTCAAACCGTCAACGAAAGTGCACTTGCTGCAAGCCCTCCCTCGGCCGGATGATTTCCATGATTATGTATTTATTGCTTTTGCTGGCTGAATTAGTTGTTACTTTCACTTTCATTTATTATTTTGGAAAATCAATATCGCCCGTTTTCACTTCGGAGAGTCACTTAAAAACCACGAATGTATCATCTAGCACTAAAAATGCCTCTCACGTATTTCCAATACAGCTTGTGCGCTACTTCGGCATGACAGAATCTTACTCCAGACTGATTATGGCCTTAAATTGTTTGGACACAGTGAACTGTTGGATCTTTCTTGGAGCAGTTTTCATATCTCCGCATTTCACCGGCTTCTGCCCTATGATGAAAAATCTTATTCGTTTGTCGAAATTTTGGACCTTACTATTTGTATTTGTGCTCTTTGTCATAGGGGATGTTATTGAGAGTACAAGTTCCTCAATCGTCGCATCCGTATACAAATTTAGAGCTATGGTAGCGGTTTGCTTTACGTTCTCCCTGAATGCGTTCTTTGTAACAATGATTCTTGGAGTTCTGAACGAAATGAAAATCTGCCATGTGGCACCGGGGCAAGTGCACTTAATATTTAAGGGGGCACTGATTATCTTCTGCTTTCGATTGCTTGTATATTTGATTAATACAATACTTTATTTAGCTGTAATCTTATATTTAATCGCTGGAGTGAAGGATAGCTATTGGCGGAAGGGAGGTACGTTTACAACCTGTGTAAGTAGTTTTCTTTTCTTGCCTTTTTACAAAAAAGGAACTGAACTTGTATGGACAAAAATATTTCATGACGACAAGTACATTATAGGGAAGATTAGAGGCCCTGAAAGATAAAACAGTGATGTAAATAGTACCATCCAGGCTGTTTAAAAATCATCGATAACTTTCTCTTTAGTCAGTAGAAGTAACTGTTTCTGTAGTTCTATACATTGTTGTAATCATACGGTCATAACATTTGATTATTAAAAAATCATGTTTTGCTAAGATAAAAAATGAAGCAAACTTTTCTCCATGCAAAATTAAAATTACACGCGAAAGAAGAAGCCTCTAAAATGTACCTCGCTGGCAACGTACTTCAGTCGGTTGTGCCCAACTAGTATCTGAGAGTATGGTTTCGAATCCCTTCGAAGCCTGAGTTTTTTTCAGGCTTAGCTTATTTTCACGTTTGCTTTCATGACAGCTAACCAGCGAGGATCATTGCTCTAACTGGTTTTTATTCGCAGGTCAAATGAACAGTATTTTGTATGCAAGTCAAAGAAAACAATGCAAGGTTATGTAAGCATAGCAACATCAAAGTATAGTCTGTACCCCACTCCACCAGGTATCATCCCATTTTCTGCTGCTTGAAACGACGGAGATGATTTGTAATAGCTTTGAGTGAGGTACTGTCGAATGAATGGGAAAAAGCAAAAGAGACTCTCAATGAAAGCTGGTAATAAACATTTGTCAGCATTACGTGACACTGAAAGGTCATTGATACGCTCGTTTCAATGTATTAAAATTCTAAGATGGCTCCGAGGCTGGAGGAGGGGAGGGGGAAACAAAAGAAATATATCATTCATCCCTCAACCTCGATGTGATTTCTTTTCTTTTTTTCCCCCAAGCCTCGGAGCCAAGTTTTAATTTTAATATTTTTAAATTGGTTTACTGAACACTCATGCGCTTACTTATATTTTCTTCGCTGTGAGAATTATTTTCCTCTCGTGGAAAACTCGGTCAGCGACAACAATAGAGACAACAGCCTAAATTCTTTCAAAAGGAGAAAGAACTATAAAAAAGGCAATACTCGTCCTTATATATTTGATGTCGACGTAAGGTTCGTTATTCGAAAGAAGAGCTTTTCGAGGAAGTCGAGGATATATTGGAGGATTTATCTTTGAATAACGATTTGCGGTGATAAATGGTAAGTACTTTTTCTCCTGGGCGCTTAGTAAAGTTTAATACTTCCGCCGTCGAGGGCTTTCTTTGCACACACCGCAACGGCTTACTAAATATAACGATGGAAATTTTTCAAAGATTCTTTAGTACGCTTCAATTAAGCCACCTTAAAAAACCTTAGTAGATGGAGTGTTGATCTCCAAATTTGGTAAAATTTTGAGATCTGTTCATGTAAGACGGCAGTTATACCTAGTTATCGAAATGTCGTTGGTCGCAAAAGCCGAAATCCTGATGGCCAGGCTGAAAAATGTTCGCATTTTAAAAAGGCCTTGAACATGGAAGAGAACCTCAGAAACGACAAAACGCAAGCTCGAAACTGAAATTCCTTGTGCTCGAAAATTCCTGTTAAGTCATAGGCTTTTTTTCAACTTAATATATCCCAGAATGCAAATATTAATGCCAATATTGAAATAATCGTCTTTCAATTTCACGTAAGAATTAACCTTCCACCGAGTTTCATGATAACTGAATGAAAAGTTGAGATAGCAAATGGTCACCGTTTGGATGAATCTTTACATCGCATATTGAAAAATTTTTTTGTAGAAGGGAAAAAGTCTCAAAACTATTCAGCAAAAGTTAATAGGTAGAAGAGAACAAGAGGATCAAGTTAGCTCAATTCATCAATTAATCAAGTTAGCTTAGTGGTCCGGGTTCGAGCCCAGGCCGGGGTCATTGTGTTGTGTTCTTAGGCAAGACACTTTACTCTCACAGTGCTTCTCTTTACCCAGGTGTACAAATGGGTACCAGCAAATATGCTTGGGGTAACCCTGCGATGGAGTAGCATCCCATCCAGGGGGGAGTAGCAATACTCCTAGCCGCTTCATGCTAAGTAAGATTGGAGAGGTGAACAAAATTAGTAACATGGCGTTACGTTAAGATAATCTTCTTTATGCGATTATATGCGATCGTGTTTGAGGCGCAACCTGCTCTATAGAAATCCACTTACCACGAACACAAACAAGTCATTTTGTCCACCAAATTTTGGATGTTATACCTTGTTTAAATAAATGACAGGCTTACACGGGTGGATGCGATTGGAAAGATTAACAAAATTAGTAACATGGCGTGAAATTTTTGGTTTGTGACGCTTTCACTGCAGTCCCTTTAGATTGGTCAGATAAATTATATATACTCGAAATTTGCTCAACGTAATAACAGCTTTTAAGAGACCCACAACCTCCCCTCCCCCATTACTACCACCAAAATCCCTACCACCATTCCTAACGAATTTCAGAACACAGAAAATATTTGCTCGCGAATAGGATTTTTATGCTTTTTTTCCCCGATTATTAATGTTCTATTATTGTGAGAATTGCTGATCTATGTTTGTCACGGGTAGAGAGCGTTGCATGAAGAATAAATTGAAGAATAAATTGTTCTTTGAATCAAACTGGCGGAAATATAAAATATATAGAAATAAGTTAACAACCCTTATTCGATTGAGTAAACAACGTCACTATCAAAGGTTTTTTTGACTCTAACATAAAAAATACGCGATCGACATGGAAAGGTATTAACGAAATATTAGGAGATGCGAAGAAAAGGAAAAAATCAAAAAGAATTAACTTCATTCGTTCTAACGAGCATAGCGTTTTATCAGATGATCCTAAAACGATTGGTAACACACTCAACAAATACTTCTCGTCAATAGGGCATCAACTTGCAACCAATATTCCTGAAGTTAACACTACTTTTTCTGATTATCTTGATCCGCCTTTGCAGAACAGTTTTTATTTTGGCAGAGGAAAAAAAGCAACAATTCACTATTGTTATTAACCCCAAACAAGATACCTGGAAATGCTGAATTCTTTATACTATACTTTGGATCAGTTGATAATAGCGAGCAGCACAACGCCGCAAAACGATGAAGCTTTTATCGATGGTTTCACTTGGTCAAGTTTTGCTTCTCTTATCAAAGAAGCGCTGACTTAAGCGCTAGTCTTCATACTATCACGCTTTCACTCTCGTAACTAATTTAGTCTTGCAGTGAAAACACTGGCGGCGCGCGCGGCTTTTAACAAAGAGGTGATAGTTTTAAAACTATCTAGTTTTAGTCGTAACGTAAAACAAAATAGAAGAAAGAATTGGCGTTTGGGAAAATACTTCTTAGGAATTAAGAATAACGCCGAGTTAAATCGCTGGACTAAAAAAATCAGTGATATTTGCGGGTTGTCGTTCTACTTTAGTCTTCCAGTGAAAACTCTGGCGGCATGCGCGGCATTTAACAAAGAGGTGATAGTTTTAAACTGCTCTGCCTTCCTTTTTGTCGGCAATGGAACATCGCATAATTAACGTTACTATTGTTGCCGTATGATAATTTTATGTTCTTTCAGTGCGTGGCCATAAAGACAGCTATTTTTCAGGGATCATTAAGTGAGCTTTGTCAAAGTTAGATCTCGTTATTGCGAAAAAAATGTCGAAGTACTACGAAGTCGCAAAAATTCTGGCAGTGCGTTCCATTGACGGACGTAAAGAGTATCGGGTGAGATGGAAGGGTTTCGGAAGCAAGGACGATACTTGGGTGCAGGAAGACGATTGCAACAGCGCAATGAAGAACTATGCGCGATCTTCACTTGAAGGTGAGTAGATTACAACAGGAACGAATTTACTTTGCTTGAAGGCTAGTTTGTTCGAGACTAAACGTTTCTCTTGGTCTTTTTTCAGGAAAAGAAAAAATGATCGATTATCTCGTCGGTGAGATTGGACAGAGGCTCTCCGTTCGAACCGCCCCAGAAAAGGGATACATTCGACGCACCACCATCAGAGTTCCCATGGATCTAGAGGACTTTGACGACCTGTTCAGTGGTCTGAGTCGTGGTAGGAGAAGGTTTGATGTAACGGCCGAGGACCTCGACAACCTTCTGCCTGATGGATGGTCCGAACGAGCGTTCCGCACCACCACCAGATGTGTTGTTAGTCGACAGCAGCCCATAACCATCCGGTTCGCCAATCAGAGAAAGTTGCACTACGATCATTCCAAGTGTCCAAGCTGCCAGTGGTCGGGAATTGGCGAGAAACCCGCTCTTTGCCAAGCAAGGAAGACCTGGCCGATCGATCTGAGTTACTTATTTGTGACATTTAGCCGTGAAAGGAGCCACCAAGAGCAAAGGAAGGATGGTACGTTGACAAATATCAGCCGAGGTTACATTTCACGATGTATTTCAGTTTTATTACATCGTTTGGAATTCACATTCTTTTCCATAACAATACCGTGGTTTATTTTATCATCGTTCGTTTCATTTGATGATCATAGTTTCTAATTTTCGTTTTTGTTTAATTCACAGAGAAAATCGACCTGTCCTGGATAAACTCAAGTTCAGATGAAGAATAGACTGGATGCATGGCGTTCAACAAGTCCACCGACAACAAACAAAACGGCTCCTTTAGGGGCCACCAAATAAAACAAAAGTAATTAACCAATTGCATATATCACGATTTTCCATTCCCCCTTCAATCTGTCCTCTTCTTAAGCACATATAAAGAGTATTAATACGATTATTACAACATAAACCAAAACAAATTAATATGAGAAACATGCGCTGCTGAGTGGGTTTTGTCGAGCAGACATGATTTAATCAAAGATATCCAATATCTGCCCCCTGTGATAGAGAGTTCTTCTTTGAGATGAAGGGTCGTATTGCCTCTTGTGCCGCAAAAACCGAATTGGCCATCTGCTGTCAGCGAAGTTGTTCAAAACCTCCTGTGTTTCTTCCTCAATGTGAGTAACGAGCATCCTTATGTTCCGACATGTATTCGAGAATAAGCCGTAATGTAATAAAGATCGTCGGTGGAAAATGTCGTTTGAGATCAAGAGAGTGAAAAGACAATAGACTTCTTATCTTGTCTCACAAATCTTGCCGTCTGGAAAATCAGATGCCATCTTCACGGTACATAAAATCTTCAGCGGCGTTCAGTCACTCATCTCTCAAAGGATTCAAGTTCATCTCGGTTTTTGTTTTTTGTTTGTTCTTTTTTCCAGAGGATGAAAAACTTCGTCAATGTCAGTGCGCAACAAACGCAAACCAAGACCCTGTTCTAAAGCCGCGGTTACACCTGCGATTTTTTTGCTTGCGATGGTAATGCGATTTTTTCAGTTTCACGGAATGAGTTTAATTCAAACAAGTTTCATTCGTGACCATTCACACAAATTTCATTTGGTTTCATCACTCTTTGTCAGTCTCTCAGTTGCGACATGCTATGTCTTGACCAACCCTCCCTGAGTAGCAAGTGACCTTGAACAAAAAGTAACTCCCTACTCCTCCCCAGGGTAAGATTTGACATACACGCGCTTTCGCTAAATATTCAAATTTCGCGCTCGTGCAGTAATCGGCTATGTTTGAATTTACCTCGTGAATTTCGCTATTGTAATGGCAGCGAGTTTGAATTTCCCTCGTGAATTAATAAGCCATTGTTTGGCTCTAAAGCTATTGTTTCAAGATATCCTTTTATGGATATTTTGAGATACTAAACAAAGGGCATTGTCTTTGAATTTGATCAGCTTTTCTTGATAGGCCGCAAGAAATTGAAACAGAAATTAGCTTGTTGCCATACAATAAAGCCCTGGGGCTTTATTGTACCCCTGTTAAACTGTTAAAACTTGCCAAATCAGTCATATCCATACCATTAACCAAAATTTTTAACCACTCTGTACTAACTGGGGTTTACCCTGCAAAACTTAAATATGCAAAAGTAATTCCAGTTTATAAGGGTGAAGACGAGACGTTACCTGAAAACTATCGGCCAATTTCTTTGTTATCAATTTATAATCGTTTATTTGAGAAATTTTATATCGTAGACTGATAAAGTTTATAGACAAGAATGATATTCTTTATGATTTACAATATGGCTTTCGCAATAAACATAGTACCCAGCACGCGATTCTTGATATTGCGAACACCATACATTCTAATATGGACAATAGAAAGTACTCATGTGAAATTTTTATAGATCTTAAGAAAGCATTTGATTCTGTTAACCATGAGATTCTTTTGACAAACCTTGAACACTATGGAATAAGAGGAGTTATAAATTCTTGGTTTAGATCCTATCTTTCAGATCGCCGACAGTCTATTGAAATAGACAAATGCATATCTGAAACTGAAACGATCGTATGTGGAGTACCTCAAGGCTCTGTACTTGGACCCTTGTTATTTTTGTTATATATTAATGACATCCATAAATCTTCCAAGGAATTTAATTTTTATCTTTTCGCAGACGATACAAGTCTAACTTATGCAAATGACAACTTACGTACTCTTGAACTAACTGTCAATAATGAACTTGAGAAAGTAAGCGAATGGCTTAATGCTAACAAACTAACGCTCAACGTCAAAAAGTCTAATTATGTCATTTTTCGTCCCCACCAAAAAAGAATGCCTTCATTCCTCAAATTAAGATTTTTAATCCAACTTTAAATACTAGAGTAACTCTAGAGATGAAGGACTTTGTTAAATATTTGGGTATAATGATTGATTCTGAACTATCATGGAAGCATCATATTGACTTTATCTGTCACAAAATTAGTAGATCGGTTGGAATAATTGCGAAAATGAGGCATTAAATTCCACGGCGTCTTCTTTTGAATTTATATCATGCACTTATTTCTCCTTATTCAAATTATGGTATCTGTGCATGGGGCAACCGTCCACAGACCTACCTCAATAAGATACTTGTTCTGCAAAAACGTGCTCTGCGTTTGATTTATTTTTCTAAACCCAGAGACCATGCAATCCCTTTTTTTATTGAATCAAACTGCCTTCCTTTGCAGTCTTTGTTCTTTCAACAGTTAAACTATTTAATGTATGACGTTCATGCTAAGACAGCTCCTAAAAGTCTTCTCGATAAGTTTGCGAAAATCAATACAGAACATCATTATAATACGCGATTATCTGCTAAAGAATGCTTCTCTGTCAAATTCTCTAGAACTGAAAAAATGAAAAAATATTTTACTAGAATCGGTGTGTCTATTTGGAATTCTATTCCACTTTCTGTTAAGACTCTCAACGTTTCTAATTTTCGTAAAAAAATTAAATCACTACTCCTTAATGTTCTAGGTAATGAAGATAATTATTTGAATGTTAATTGTTTAATAGAATATTTTGTGAAGTTAACCTGATATATTGTATATACCTCTAGTTGTAATTTTAGTCTTTTTCAAATAACAAAATCCTTTGTACTTGAATTTATATGTAAGGTGTTTCTTTCTGTATGTTTTTGTATTTCTTCTTTTCTTTTTTCTTATGTAATTTAATAACGCCTTTAGTTAAAGTCTTGTCCTGCCTAGATTAGCATTGTAGCTATTTGCAGGACATGAAGTTTTGTAAACCTTATATTTCTTTAAATAAATACATGAAGTGAAGTGCAAGGTGCGTGACAGGCCTGGTTAAGGGGTGCGAGTATTGCAATGTATTGAAATCTGTCATGGTCTACTGGGTAGCGTTTGAGATTAATGTGACCGTTTCAGTCAGGATTGTTTGTAGTTTTCATTTTCGAAGGAGTTTCTGATGAATTGACTTTATCCACCCAGACCTAGATTCCCCAAGAACAATGAATGAGGATGTCATGATTATTTGTTTCTTCAATAATTTATTATACCTCTTTATGCAAGGGTTAACAGAAATGAATGGGACTGATTAGCAAGGGCAGCAGTCCCACCCCCTTTTTTCTGTACTTGCATTTCAGAAGGGATATGAGGTGCTGATTAGCAAGGGCAGCAGTACCTCATCTCACTACATTGTATGTAATTTTCGTTTGTTTTCTTGTCTTCAAATAGCACCTTGAACTGATTTGCAAGGGCAGCAGTTCATAAGACCGGCGTCATGCTGCTTTGGCGTTGTTTTTCAGCCCTCACCTTTACTGGGCAAGCTATTTTTCCCAGATTCAAATATTTTGGGTAATAATTGATTCAGTTTTGATTACTGATTAAACCGGCTTTGGGCCTTTGCCCTCAGCCATTTTTACTCCAGATCAATGTGTTTGTGTGATTTTTATGTGCCCAGTAAACGAGCCCGGGAGATGCAGCCCAGTATTTTAGTTACTTAGCAAGCTGGATAGGGGGAAAAAGCATAAAGAAAATATTTGCTCGCGAATAGGATTTTTATGCTTTTTCCCCGATTATTAATGTTCTATTATTGTGATAATTGCTGATATATGTTAGTCATGGATAGAGAGCGTTGCATGACAATGCAAGATGCGTGACAGGCCTGGTTAAGGGGTGTGAGTATTGCAATGTATTGACCCCCCACCTTTTGTGGAGTCTAATACTCGTGACAGAATTCACAGAGTCATTCACTTCAGATTTCTTCGCAAGTGACACGTTTGTTTGTACCCCACCTTCTCCCCTTATTCCGGCCACATGTCTTTGTGTTAGCTCAAGTTAATAGTTGATTTTGTTGGCGTTGTTTTTCAGCCCTCACCTTTACTGGGCAAGCTATTTTTCCCAGATTCAAATATTTTGGGTAATAATTGATTCAGTTTTGATTACTGATTAAACCGGCTTTGGGCCTTTGCCCTCAGCCATTTTTACTCCAGACCAATGTGTTTGTGTGATTTTTATGTGCCCAGTAAACGAACCCGGGAGATGCAGCCCAGTATTTTGGTTACTTAGCAAGCTGGATAGGGAGAAAAAGCATAACATATTGTACTGGATCAAATTCCTTAAGTGAAAGCAAAAGAAGGAGGCTCACCGTTGAAATTGTTCAGAATTTATCTCTCCTTGAAATGTTACATCAAGGGAATTTTTGAGAAGTTTAGTCCTTAAGCCCTCATTATGCTCGATGCTGTGACTGTATTACGGCCAAAATTATGCCGGTATAATTTATCTGATGCTACCCCTTAGTTCCGTCACGCAGTACGTTCTGATGGAAAAGAGAAAACACAACGCATGAAAAAAAAAAAAAAAATAAATACATGAAAATAGCTGGAAAGAAGAACACTCCAACACTGCAGACTTGTAGCTCTTTAATATAGCTTTCCATATTCGACACAAAGGTTTCATTTCCTTACCCTTCAAATGTTTTTGTCTCATCCTAAGCTCAGTTACCGAGGTTGAATCCCAAACTGAAGACGTCGTTACATGGTAATTTCATCAGTGGATTTTTTCAAATGATTCCGTTGACGCGTTTTAAGAACGAAAGACTTTCATAAGGCTATCATAAGGCTATCATAAGGCTATCATAAGGCTATCATAAGGCTATCGTTATGGATCCTGAGGTTTCTTTAGCTTGACTTCAAAGTTATATATTTTTAATATTGTACAGGAATCGCTTCACAGAAGACGTGTCAATAGTTGAAAGGACATTTTTCATTCAAGGACTGCGTAAGTGGTGTTTTTCCTCCAATTTTGTTTTATAGTGGTAATGTTTTCTCCAAGTTTGTAGTATCCTAACATTTTTATCAGTTCATAGATCTTCTGTGCACTTTTGAGTTACAAACAGCTTTGTACGCAGCGTTTGAGAATCGACTCCATCTGTACTAATATTCTTTAATCAATCTACTTCTCATATGAGCCGTGACGTCTCCGCACAAGGCTTTCTTGCCTGCCCTTTTCCAAACTACATGCAGATGCTGGATCATGAGAAAATCCCTGAGAGATAAAATGGACGCCCACCTATCATTCTGGTGACCATGAAAGCGCAGGACCAATTTTCTGTTGTGTTTACATGGAACGTCGTGTTTCAGAACTCAGATCAGTTCCTTTACCTCACTTCTGCTCCCTCCTATGATTGTGGTTTTGTCTCATGATTGTGGTTTTGTCTCTCATATATATATATATATATATTTATTTATTTATATATTTACTTTGTGTTGTTTCTTTTCAAGCAAACATGCCAACAGATGCAGGTCACAGCTCGGAAAATTCTGAATACACAGCAAACAGCTTCCCTGCCGATGAGGACACACCGCTAGTGGGCGAGGCCAATTCAAAAAGTCGCCAACACAGACTCTGTGAACAATTCAACTGTCGCCATTTCTTTCTTCGCCTTTTTTTATTGTTTTTTTTGGCTGAAGCGGTTTTGCTTATAATAATCGTAAAACTTGCTCTCGTGAAATATTTTGGCAGAAACTCCACTAATACCCCTCAAGAAGACTTAGAAGAATTCCTCATGGAAACGAAAGTGATTATTTCCTTGAATGTAACAGAAATTGTGAATTGTTGTTTCTTCCTGATAATCATTGTAAGATCCCCATCATTCGTCGGTTTCTCAACAGCTCTTAAAGATCTGTGTCGTCTGCCAAATTTTTGGACCCTGCTTTTATTTTTTCTAATCTTTTTTTTGACTGGTGTCTCAACAATTATCCAAATTGCACACAGAGTTGATAGATTAGTCATTGTTCGGATGGTTCTTGAAATCTTGGATTTCTTTTCTTTGATGATATTAGTTGTATTTTTAAATCACACTAAGCTTCGTCATACGATATCAGGTCGGGCCTACATCTTGTTAAAGGGAGCTTTGATTTTGTTTTGTTTTCGTTTTTTCCTCATGTTGGTCGGTAACACAATTCATGTGATTTATGCAAACGATAAGGCAAAGAATATAACCATGCTTTTGTTGTTGCCTTTTGTAAAAAAAAATCACTGAGCTCCTCTAGGGAAAAATCTTCTTTGATGAAAAGTGTATCATTGGTGAGTTGAGGAGAAATAGAGACACAAACCAAATTACTTTTGTCGTTTAAATCAATTGTCATTTACTACTTTTCTGTCTTTACAGGTTTAAGTAAAGATAGGTTTGTCATCATTGAGCTTCCATCGGTAGTTAATTTTATTGGACTTCAACTTTAGATTGTGTGGCGGAAGTAATTCAGAAATGCATTGGTTTTTACCTAGACTCTGTGATTAAGACAGCTCGCGCCAAATTCCTAACCAATCAAGTGTAACTTTATTTGAAACCTTATCAGTGACAATGCAGCATGCAAGGTGCTCTGTATATTACAATGGAAAGTAAAGGTAACTGAGCCTCGACTCTGGATTGAACAGACACTATTGCATCAGACCTAAATCTTTGAAAGGGCTTCTACAGTCTTGTATAATTTTTCTTTTTTATTGTTCTACTGTAACACAGTCATGGTTTCATTCAAACCCTGACTGGTTCACAAAGTAATCATCAAAGCATCTTAATTTACATTTTAACTACATAAGTTTTGATTTTCCGCTTTTTATCATATTCTTACTTTGTTAGTTACTGTTATCAATTTAACTTAGAAGTAGTTGATAAAGAATTAGTCCATGCTTAGCGTGCGTATAGCGAGTTAAGGATGCACGCGGGAAGTTTGTTGAGCACGAAAAAAACGTGAGAAAGTGTGAATAAATTGCTTCACTTTTTGTTGACTTTTTCGTTTATGTGATTTGTTTTTTCTTCATTATTCTCTGTCTTTCTATATTTGGTGGAGGGAAGGGGGGGGGGGGAGACACATTTTTCTACTCAGTCGACCTTGACTATAGAGTGGTCAGGCTAAAGTATGAGAAATAGTAACTTTTATTAGACCTCGAGATACACTATGGAAATGAGAACCTCTAATACTGAAAAGGTAAACAATTTTATCGCCTCTCTTCCCCCAAACCTTTCAGAAAAAAATAAAAATTCCAGAAAGTTGCAGTTTATGGCTGAAAATGGCATCCGACAGCTAGGTCTCCCTAGGATTGGGCATTTTGCAGACAAGTTAAGGCCAGAACCCATGCATTGTGAGATCAATACCTGGCAGCATTATATTGATCTCCTATACTTAGAGGCAGTAAGAATAAAAAAGTTTGATCCTTTTGTTTCTGCCCTGGCAGCACCTATAGGGAATAGAGATGGAGATGTTAAGGAGGGACAACCCCAAAAGACTCTTTTGAGGGTTTCTGATATAGACAGTGTTGGGGAGCGTGATAGAAAGCAGGAAATGTTGCAGAAATCAGAGGAGGACCTAAAAGAATACCTGCAAAAGACAAGTTTTCCTCATGTAAGGCATGCATCAGGTAAGGGGAGGGGGGTGTGGACTGGGATACTTGGCTTTGGCATTTTAGTGATGAAACTAACAGGTATAACAAGTTACCAGATAGGGTTATTGGCAATCAAGCTATTGCATTGGCTCGATATTACTATCGTTTAGTTGACACTTTAGAAAGTGAATATGAAACAGAGGCACAAACAATCCAAAAACTGGCTCTTAGCAAGATAGGTGAGTATCTGAGGAATGCTGGGGGGCTTTTTAATAGAGTAGAGACCAATTCTGCTCAGGTTGCAGAACTGAAAGAAATGTGTAGTATGTATTTTAACCTGATGTCTTTGTTTTTTTCATGCAAATTTGCTGTTTACAAGGTATGGGGTGGGCTATGGCATTGTCTCTTTGCAGGCTAAAGAGGCCAAACATTCTGGAGTGAAGGAAGATTTGACCTTAACTAACCGGTCAAATGTAAGTACTGCCACTGATAAATGTTGGCAAGTAATGCGAAGTAATTATGTTCGCTCATTTTACCTCCCAGAACATCAACCAATGCCCTCTTCTTATACCTCACACTACCAATCACGTTCTCCACTACACTGTCACCAATCAAATGTTTGTAATTGTGGTAGAAATAAAGAAAACGATTTGCTCAGTTGTCAAGTTTGTTTGTCTGGTATTGACCTTGTGACTTGTGCAAGCAGCAGAGGTCTGACAGAATCAGTGTTGTGTGCTCTAAAACCTGTTGTCTGTAAACAGTGCCATACTTGCTTTGCTGATAACCTATCATTGTCGTCTCATTTAAAGTTCTGCAATGCCACTGAGGTAAGAAGTGTAGCTATCAAGCCAACTTTGATGACAGTACCTAGTTTAAAGCAAGCTTTACGTGGTAGAGGATTAAGCACTGCAGGTACTAAGGAAATTCTAGTTAAACGCCTTGAAGGTGCATCGGCTGGGGAGGGCTTGTTGAATTATTTTTTAATCAACAGTTTAAATCTCCCAAAATATTTGATTTGATAGTTATTTTTCTTGGTCAAGTTGGTGCACAATAAGGCATACTTGTTATGAGAATGATAACTAGGCTCTCAACAAATTCTGTGTACCAGTAATGTGAGTAATATACCTACTTCATAAGAAAAATATATTCAAATTGGTGCAAAATTTTTTTTAAATTAGCTATGTTTGTCAGAGGTTAAACCTGTCCAAATGCAAAAGTACTGTTGTCACTGATATCACTTGGTATGCACTGATATATTACATATAAAACTTTATAAACCCATTATTTTTTTTACTGACTTGCATTTTAGAGGCAGGGTTTCTGCTCTAATGAATTTATGGAATTTTGTACTTAAAGGTTTGACCACTTAACCCTTTACATGCTAACGACAGCATGAATATTCTCTATACTGTTCTCAATATATTTTACGAGGTGTTGACAAGGAGAATTTGCTTAAAAATCAAGAGCTTCATTAGTTAATAATTATTTCCCTCGTTCTTGTGACCTTATGTTTAATTTGGGGTTAATATTGTAAGAAGAAATTAGATGCTAGACATTGTAAGGTGTCAAAGGGTCAATAACTAATGACCCAGCATTTTGCTTATGTTTACACAATACATTTGTTTTAGTAATGGTTTGTCTTAAATATAAGGTACAAGAATTTGCAGCTTGATAGTTTTAAGAGTAAGATGAAATATACACAGATAAATAAAATTTGTATCTAAAAGGAGTAATTCTGTATACTGATAGGATAATTTCATAAATGAATCAGACATCATTGTTAGTCAAATAAAAAAGCTTTCAGCTGTTATGTTTAGGTAAAAATCGTACTTCTATTTATTTACTCCAATGTATTACAGTCTACAAGATACGAAGATTAAATTTAAAAATATCTGCTTGTATTAAAAACATGTTTCCTTCAGAACTTTGTTTCAGATTACATTCAGGGCTGTCATTCTTTTGATGTATGAAGTTTCGTGACAAGGTCTAACAAAACATTAGCAAGTCCTACTGTTAATTAACTGTCAAGCTAGATAGTTTTCAAATTCAATAGCTTTTGCAAATTTGAGTCCTTTGCAAATCCTTCTCGATCATAGCGCTGCACGCAAAATATGGTTACTACCCTTTGTTGTTTTGTTGAATAAACCATTTGAAGCGGCGTAGTTTGTGTAACAACAACAATTGACTTGCCGCTATAACTTTGAAGCACGCGACCATCCTCGAGGATTTTCTCGTAGTGCCACTTCTTGAGAAAATTCTCTCCTTGAAACCTCGCAGGAAACCAAATTTTTTCTGCAGTGTCGAGCCTTTGGAAAGTTAGCGTTATTCTCTCACCACTCTTTGTTGTGTCCACGCTTCCCCGTAGCCTTATACTAAAACCCAGATATGTTTAAAGATTTGAAATGGCATAAAGAGAGTGATGGGCGCCATAAGACCGGTCATTCTAGAGCGAGCGAGCTTCGCGTTAATAGAGAGCCCAATCTCCTTAAGGAAGCCATCCACCAGGGGACCTACAAGCTCCAGCTTGTTGCCTGTGAGTTCTTCCAACACGGGATCAAGGTCTCTCATCCCGTAATTAGGTTTATTTTCTGCGAAACGAACCCTCCTCAACCATTCTTTCTCCGTAGAGAACTTCATCTCTACGGAGCTGGTATTCCAAAACCGGTCTCCTCTCTCTGTCTCATCCTCCATGCCTTAGTGCCCTAAACAGAGTTTGTTTGATGTGCTCGCTCTGTCGTTATTTGCCGCCATTTTTGAATAGGCCTTTACTTTACTGACGATTTCTGCGCCAGCGCGCATAAGAGCTGCGGGAGTAAAACCCTTGGCAATCGACCATCGTGCATATGATGTATTGAACTATATTTGAGCAAACGTTTTCGGAGGAAGTCCCGGATTGGATTTAGTTACGCCTTGATTTCCAGAACAGCTCAGGAAGAGCAAAGGCGACCTCATTAATGGTTCTGTTGGCATCTTAGAATATCATTGAATTTTCTGCGGATGAAGGCTTTTATTTGAACAAGACCAAGAGGTAAAGTGCAGCAATATAAAATATTCAGATTACTTATGTCTCAATAGAGCCGAAGTTCCATCAAACTGCAACCCAGCGGAAGGAATGGTATATCCGATTGGTACAGTTCTATTTCAGCTATTTCGCTCTTACCATAGTCGCATGAATAAGTGTAGTTTGTTGGATAATCATCACGGAATACTCATTTTGTTTCATTTTCATGACGTGAATCAGCGGCTTTATGATCAGTGCGGCGATAGAAAATATTCAGATTACTTATGCCTCAATAGAACTGAAATTCAATCAAACTGCAACCCAGACAACCAAAGCGGAAGAAATGATATATCCGATTGGTACACTTTTATTTCAGCTATTTCACTCATATCATAGTCGCATGAATAAGAGTAGTTTATGGGATAATCAATACGAAATACTCATTTTGTTTCATTTTCTGACGTTAAAATCAAGAACTGAAACGAAGCGGAGTGAATTTTCGTGACATGAGCACAACGGCAAAATAAACCGCTCAGTTTCTCCAGGCCAACAGACAATAAGTAAGATGAAGCTTCGAAGAGGAATTCAGTCGTACCGTAATATTCTCTAGAACGAAAACCTCGGTGTATTTGGACGGTAGAAGCGTGTCTCGAAGCTAAGATTGTAGTGAAGTTGAGCTAATATCGTCGTGGAAAGGGATAAGCAAAATGTAAAATCGTCAAATTAATAGCCTAATTGTGAACTTAGTACTACCTTTTCAGTTAATCATTTCTTGATTTCTTTGTTCTTTTTATCGTCTTCTAGAAATCTTCCGAACATATTGACCAAGCTGATTTGGGTTTATTCTCACTGCACAGCAATTAGATTTGGGTAAGTGCCAAGGGATATTTCAGTGACATATTGACATGTTTTGGCGTATCTCAGTTAATTGCGACTCGAGTACAACTGGGTAGCGTTTGAGATTAACGTGACCGTTTCAGTCAGGATTGTCAGTATTTTTCATTTTCGAAGGAGTTTCTGATGAATTGACTTTATCCACCCTGATCTAGATTCCCCAAGAACCATGAATGAGACGGAGGAGATGGCCTCGATGATATCAACTGAGATGGAACCAAACCGTCAACGAAAGTGCACTTGCTGCAAGCCCTCCCTCGGCCGGATGATTTCCATGATTATGTATTTATTGCTTTTGCTGGCTGAATTAGTGGCTACTTTCACTTTCATTTATTATTTTGGAAAATCAATATCGCCCGTTTTCACTTCGGAGAGTCGCTTAAAAACCACGAATGCATCATCTAGCACCAAAAATGCCTCTCGCGTATTTCCAATACAGCTTGTGCGCTACTTCGGCATGACAGAAACTTACTCCAGACTGATTATGGCCTTAAATTGTTTAGACACAGTGAACTGTTGGATCTTTCTTGGAGCAGTTTTCATATCTCCGCATTTCACCGGCTTCTGCCCTATGATGAAAAATCTTATTCGTTTGCCGAAATTTTGGACCTTACTATTTGTATTTGTGCTCTTTGTCATAGGGGATGTTATTGAGAGCACAAGTTCCTCAATCGTCGCATCCGTATACAAATTTAGAGCTATGGTAGCAGTTTGCTTTACGTTCTCCCTGAATGCGTTCTTTGTAACAATGATTCTTGGAGTTCTGAATGAAATGAAAATTTGCCATATGGCGCCGGGGCAAGTGCACTTAATATTTAAGGGGGCACTTATTATCTTCTGCTTTCGATTGCTTGTATATTTGATTAACACAATACTTTATTTAGCTGTAATCTTATATTTAATCGCTGGAGTGAAGGATAGCTATTGGCGGAAGGGAGGTACGTTTACAACCTGTGTAAGTAGTTTTCTTTTCTTGCCTTTTTACAAAAAAGGAACTGAACTTGTATGGACAAAAATATTTCATGATGACAAGTACATTATGGGGAAGATTAGAGGCCCTGAAAGACAAGACAGTGATCTAAATAGTACCATCCAGACTGTTTAAAAATCGTCGATAACTTTCTCTTTAATCAGTAGAAGTAACTGTTTCTGTAGTTCTATACATTGTTGTGATCATACACTCATAACATTTGATTATTAAAAAATCATGTTTTGCTAAGATAAAAAATGAAGCAAACTTTTCTCCATGCAAAATTAAAATTACACGCGAAAGAAGAAGCCTCTAAAATGTACCTCGCTGGCAACGTATTTCAGTCGGTTGTGCCCAACTAGTATCTGAGAGTATGGTTTCGAATCCCTTCGAACAAAAGAAATGTATCATTCACCCCTCAACCTCGATGTGATTTCTTTTGTTTTATTCCCCTAAGCCTCGGAGCCAAGTTTCAATTTTAATATTTTTAAAATGGCTAACTGAACACTCATACGCTTACTGATATTTTCTTCGCTGCGAGAATCATTTTCTTTTTGTGGAAAAGTCGGTCAGCGACAACAATAAAGACAATATTCGTCCTTATATATTTGACGTCAACGTAAGGTTCGTCATTCGAAAGAAGAACTTATCGAGGAAGTCCAGGATAGTATTGGAGGATTTGTCTTTGAATAACGATTTGCGATGATAAATGGTAAGTATTTTTTCTCCTAGGCGCTTGGTAAAGTTTAATACTTCCGCCGTCAAGGGCTTTCTTTGCACACACCGCAACGGCTTACTAAATGTCACGATGAAAATTTTTTAAAGATTCTTTGGTACGCCTAAATAAAGCCTGAGAAAACCTGAGTTGATGGAGTGATTTCTTTTAATGAGTGTCTGATCTCTAAATTTTGTTAAATTTTGAGATCTGTTCATGTGAGACGGTCGTTATGCCTAGTTATCGAAATGTCGTCGGTCGCAAAGACCGAAATCCTGATGGCCAGGCTGAAAATTTTCGCATTTTAATGAGGAGCGACTCCTAAAGGAAGTACAGAAATTATCCTCAATATACTTACTTGAGCTCACTACAGTCTATATCTTAGCTCACCACTGACACAATCTCACAGTCGCACGTCTTCGAAACTCCGAAATGAACAATCTTCCACAGTAGCTCTCTTTCGGTATAGCTTCCCAAGTAGGTCACTCCTGACAATAGCAACTACTACTACACGGCTGAATCCTTATTTACATTTACAAATATTCTAGAAAATTCCGGAAGCTTACAACACAACAATTTCGTTAGTATTGCATCCAACGTAAGCATGTCAGCATGACTAGGCATTCTAGAAATTTCGAGAAACTTATCTTTACAGCTATTATCCATAACATAAGAAACTCGGAGGTGATGTTATCCTCCAGGCGGTGATGACTGGGCGACAACCCTTATTTATACATCTCATCCGCTTTCTTCGTCTACCATGTCCTGTATGTTAGAGTATGGACTCGATTCATCGCAATTTGGCAGATCGCAGTATGTTACATCCCTCGCCATAATAGCCTCCAGTCGGTCAATCAACTCCGAGAAACTAGGGCGAGTTGTGGGATTGTTCTCCCAGCATGACGTCATCAGTTCATGTCTTTCAAGTATGAAAAGGGATAGCACATTTTTTTAGAGTTTGTGATGAAATTCAGTCAAAAAAGCAAAATTTGTTAGCAATTAGAATAAAACGGCAGGGTGACAATTATTTCAAAATAAAATTCTACTCACACTTCATCGCAGCACATATCAGGTTTTTCCATGCGATAACCATTCTTTAGAAGTTTACAGAGCTCTGTATTGGTAAACGTAGGGTATGGAACGCCACCTTAATTACAACAGAAGAAGAAGTATGAATGCAACGACCAACAAATAACTCTAACAATGTGAAAAACGATAATGATAAAAACAATAGATATCTATCGAGAGAAGCTTTTTAACCTACCCATGGTAGCCATTTCCCAGAGAAAAATTCCATAAGACCAACTGCGAGAAATTTTAAACATTAACTATTAAATTGAGATTTGCGGCATCTCTGAGCAAGACTGAAAAAAAACAAGTTGTAAACAAACAAAAGAGAAAATTTGTTGAAACAGAAACACTACACTCAGTAGCAGCTCCAGTCTACTTACACGTCACTCTTGATAGTAAAAACACCCTCGAAGATGCTCTCTGGTGCCATCCATTTAACTGGCAGCTTTTTAGCTTTTTTTATGCTGTACACGTCTTCGTACACTTGGCGCATCAAACCAAAGTCTGACACCTTCACTCGTCCGTCTTGACCAACAAGGATGTTCCGAGCTGCAAGGTCACGATGAACGAAATCATTTTCGGCAAGGTGATTCTGGGAAACAATAATGAAAAAAAAATGCTTAAAGAGGTGTAACTGAAGATGACATAAAAAAAATGTCGAGAATGATCTTCAGGTATGGATTCTGCGTAAGGTTTTTTCGAAGGTAAGCCCACAGTCACTTCTGAGTTAATTCATTTACTTACCATTCCTCTTGCTACTTGCCAAGCAAATGAAAACAGCTGTTGAGCAGAGAAACCATCAACACCGACATCATCATTATCATTTACGCCATCAAGGTTACTCTCATGAAGATTCACCGTAGACAGCGAAATGACAGCAGCGTGGTTATAGTAACCTGGACTGGATGGCATTGACATCAATTCTATATTTTCCTGATTAACAGCACTGTCACAACTTTTCTGGGTGATAAAGGAAGGAATTAAAGTAATAGATTAATGTTCACTTTTAGGTCAAGATTCATGGTGGGATGGCTTGCATGGAAGGGAGATAACTATGAATGCTTGATATCCGTCGAACTTTATTTTTACAAATAAAATCCGAAAAAGGCATTCGCTGTTCACAAAGCACTTTTCCGTCCCGCATAGTCCATGCAAAGCGACAGAAATTGCGTCAAGTCGCCGAGTTATCTGCCTTAATCTTCTTTTTACAACCACGCTTGTGGAGGTGGAGTAGTTTTCCTAAAGGGCCTCAAGGAGCCTAGCTTCCCCCTCAAGCAAAATAGTACCTCATTTTTCTCCTTGATTTTTTCGGGGGTGAGGGGAGGGGTCTCTGATTCCGTTTAGCTTGACTGCATTTTATTTCTTAGAGGAATAATATTTTTAGGAAACATTACACCTTACTTTCGAGTTTCAGTTCAATGGACGGAATAATGAATACTAATATAAATACG
This sequence comes from Pocillopora damicornis, assembly GCF_964200805.1. Taxonomy (NCBI): domain Eukaryota; kingdom Metazoa; phylum Cnidaria; class Anthozoa; order Scleractinia; family Pocilloporidae; genus Pocillopora; species Pocillopora damicornis. The sequence continues at coordinate 26,236,719 of NC_142673.1, forward strand.
GTCAATCGCGACTTGCTTGGCAAAGCCTTCCCCCATCACTACCGAAATAGCACAAAAATACTTACTCGACTAGGTTCGCATCTTTTCAACTCGTCAATCGGAGTGTCTCTATCTTCATAAAACTTTTCCGCCTCCTTTCCTCTGAGGGCTTCATTTTTATTTACCTGAAGCGTAATAGGCATAATATTTACCACAGATATGTATATACAGAATGAGGGTAGAAGATAAACTAGTTATTTGTTTTATCCAGAATCTAGCGAAACGTAATACAAGGCCAATGATTAAGCCTCTTCCTTTCTCACTGACATCGAAATACAAAAATTTAGCCTTGCTCAGGAAAATCTCTCTCCCCTTACCGATCGCCTCTTTTGCCGTAACCATTGTAAGAGATCACCATACGGAACATACTCTATCACCAGAAACTTGGTGTCCTGCAGTGTGCAGCATCCGACCAAAGACACGATATTCTGATGTGAACCCAACAGCTTCATTTGTAATATTTCATGAAGGAAAGCTTCTCTTTGCTCATTGCTTGGATCACCTGTGGATAGATGGTATTGATGCTTTTAGCGATTGTGAGTCCAGTCTTAGACCCTTGGGCGTTCGCAACAGCCCCTGGATTGAATAGGATGCTTGAAACCCCACGAGAGTAGCAGCCATCTCGATTATTACAGCGCATGCGCAAGTCGTGAACTAGCCCCTTCTGGCTTGACATGTTAAAAGGAAAGCTTATAAGATGTTACCAGTCGACTTATGATTCCATGCAACGGCAGATCCTTTTCTTAGCGATTAAAAATATCATTTTGACGGTGTTTAAGCGCTATTTCTACTCACCCTGCAATACTTTTACCGCGACAACTTGACATTATTTTTCTGGCTTTAGTCTTTCTCTTGTTTCAAACACTTCTATTCCAGCTCTTCTCGTAAGAGTTGCTTTGTAAACCACACCAAATGCATCTCGGCCCAGTTCCTCCTCATAATGCACCTGCTTGGGAAGAATTTCCCACTTGTCAAGAGGAATAATCTCGCGTAAAGGACGCTGAACATGTCTGTTGACAACACAAATTTGGATTCAGTGAGAGAATGTTAAATGACTTGATAACTGATAGCTTTTTCATCATTAAGACAACAATTACAGGTAACCTTCTTCCCTTCTGATTTGGCACCATATTCAAAACCAACCGCGCTCAAGAGCAATATTTAAGTAAAGCCGTCTTTAAAAGATATCCTGATCAGAGCAACAACAACACATCTTCCGAGCATAATTCTGTGGTTCTCTCCTAGGCTGCAGTGTGACTGCTTTCTCGCTAAATGATATGAATAATTTCCGGGATGATGTCATGAGCTAACCCGCCCCATTCCCCCTACTTCTCGGTCGTGAACTTGAAAGACGCCAATTTCGGGATCTTTGGAAGCTCAAAAATAATAATAATAACAATAATAATGATAATAATAATAAAAATAATAATAATAAAATAACCAAAATAGTTGCTAAATTAATTTTTCGATTTTTTTTATTCGTGGGACAATAAGATTTACTTTGTTGATAGAAAAGTTTTTGGGTAAGTGGCACTTTCAGAACTAACAGATTGAGAAACCTAAAGCTAAAGAACTAAGCTTGTGGGTCGGAAGCAAGCGTCATCTGTTTGAAGATACTTAGGTTAAGATCACCCGACCAAACGATCGTTCTGTTGTTGTTTTTGACATGCATATACACCATGCAGAGGAAGCTTACAGAAATTTACATAAGCCGTGATTGAATTGTGCTTGTTTACCATAATAACTATATTGGGCTTGTGATCATTACCTTTTTAACCTAGCGTGTCTTTTGCTTTTGTAGCACCGAAGTCCCATAATGCAGCACAGCACGAGTATCACTACAAAGGTAGCACCAACTAAGCTGTAAATAAGGGCTACAGAACTCATGGCCTCGTTTTTCTGCGTTTTGATTGCAAGGGTAGGTGTTTTGGCCATGATATCCGGTGCTGCGACTGTTGCTGCTGAAAAAAGTCAAATCTAAATAATCCAAGAAGCATTTAAAACACGTAATCATAGTAAGTAGATATTTAGAAAATTTTCCAGCTGAGGCCAGGTTTTTCCTCTATCATTTACACGAAATACAAAAAACCAATCTTATTTGTGGTTAAGTCAATTTAGTTACCAAAAGTAATCCCATTCATTTGAAACTTCGTAAAGCAGAATTAGTGCTATACCTGTGTTCATTTTCAACCATTTAAAGTTTAAGCGACTCTCTTTGCTCCAACCTAATGAACGTCAGAAATATTCAATTTATTCCCTACGTATTGGATGAGGCGCATTTTTTTCCGTGCAAAATGTCATCTCTAAGGCAGGATGCCACAAAGACACATTTGAGAGAAAATATGCTTTGAAGACTCGACAAAGTGGGCTTACTTACGCTTAATATTTTTCTCGCAAATGTAAGGGGCACTATTGTCACAGTCCATATCATTCCATCGGCCGGGAGGATATAGTTGACTGTACATGTACAAGAAAATCCCAGAGACTGCAACACAGTCTTCCCCATCACCAGAATTATCAGGTTCACCCTTATTCCAGTGAGAGAAGTTGGCAGGTGTATTATCATGCTCCCATTTGAAGTCATTTTCATCATCAAGATCATGAAGTCCAATCCAAAGTGCCTTTAGACAAGAAAAGAATTTAATACTGCAACAACACAATCACAATGTTTAGGTCTTAACATTTCTAAATATTGATAATGAAATAACATAATTAACGTAATATTCCTTCGGAGCTACTATGGTAAAAATTATTTTATATCACATCTCGCGCGCAAGTCTTACCTAATTCCTTTAGAAGCTAGCATAGTAGAAATCCTTTGGTATGCATGGCCGTGCATCCATAACACTCAAGAAGCTAGAGTTGCTCTCGGCTTCGCCTCGGGTAACTTTTATGCTTCTCTCGTGCTCTCCAAATTTCCCACGCGCATCCATAACTCGATATACACACGCTAAGCATGAACCAATTCTTTCTTAACAATTTCGCATAATTTACAAATTATAGATTGCAGTATTGATATTATTTTGACTAATAGTAGAAAGAGGAGCTCAGCAATCAAAAACTTAATCAAGCTTATTCATTTTATATTTGAACTTTATCTTTTGTAGATAAAATCGATAATAATTCACTGATGAGCAATTCTGAAAGGAAAGTTTAATGTATTTTACATTTTTAATAGATTGTTTATCGTGAATAGACCAAAAATAACATCTTCGTTATTTGAGATGAAGTTGGAATTATTGCTTGAATCAGACCATTGCCATAGAGTAAATGACATCGTGAAAAGGTACTCTGGTAGTTGTAAACAGACCTTTATTTTTCTACTGATGTTGATTCTATCCGTTAAGAAACTTTGTTCATCGGCATCACCTATTTTCACCAAAAATCCTCCAAGACTTTTACATCGCCTCACTGCTTCATACCAAGAGACCATTTCAGAGCTAAATTTGTAGCAAGATGATCCATATTGGTAATACCATCCGGATGGACAGGTTCTCGGTTGAACTAACGAAAACGAAACACATAGTCAGCCATGGCGAAATTTCTTTGATCATATAAACTATAGTGTTATAAAATGATTTCCAGCCCTGAGAGAAGCCGCCACAACACACGTGAAAAAAATAAGATATTTTTTCACGTGTATTTGATATCGCCAACCAGCTGCTGACACGTCACTCGCCTTTAGCGCGCTCGGTCAGGTTGATGAATGAACGGTAAAGCTTTCACCATTCTCAATCCAAGGTAGTTTGTCGAACTTTTCTCGGATTATGGCAGCTAAAACACTGAAAAATCCATATCACTTACAGACACCGTATCACTTTCCTAAGAGGGAAAGAAAACCAGTATACCAAAAGAAAAACCGAAAGTTACGTTTCCAGTGGCTTTGGTAATGGCATTTCTCGAGGCTGAGAACAAAAAAAATCGACAACTGGAAGACTTGCCACAGCCTGATTTGGCCGTTTACCTGAAAGATTTCTTCTGTCGGTAAGGAAGAAGTCGATGAATAAGAATTTTGTAAATTGAAAATTACACCCATAATTGTTTTTGTAATCATGATTCAACGCATTTTTGCATCTTCATCCTTGGCGACAGCCCACTGTGTGATTTGTTTTTCGGGAATTGTCGTTTCCTTTATTTTCATTCATTATTTAAGTTGGCTTTTCTTGTCAGTAAAGGGCTACTGTGTTTATATGATGAACAAAATAATACCTGATTGCTTCTAGATATGGAATTTCTCTTCTCGTGTTCAACTAGAGCTATTGAGTTGAACACTCGAAGAGTAATTTGAAATCTACGCGCGCTCATGTATTATTCTCCATATAACAAATATTCACACTATCGGGCTGATGACGCGACTCGAGCTTCCTCAGTTTCACGCGCAAGATGTCAATCTCAATTGGTAAAACCAAATTATCTTGTGATACCGCTCAACGACGCGGTACCAGAATTTCTTTAGAAACTTTCTACCTTCATTCATCTCTAAATTGCTATCATTTTGTCTTACCAGGTAGATCAGCAGCTTCGAAATACAAAGAGAATCCCCTGTCCCGGCTGGTAAAATTATCACGAGACTCAAATTTTATTACCACGCTATTTCCAGTTACAAAAATGGTTTCTCCAGTCGCTTTGCCACAATAACTTCCAAAATATTGGTGCTGTTCGTTCCGAAACGTCAGATGGTCGTCTCTTTTAATACAAAATATAATAATAATTCTAATACTGAAGGGAAAAATGATCTGAAACTAAAAACATCATCTACTGGACTTTTCGAAAGCAAATTCCTATACAACCCTTTTCTTCAAGAGATAAAGAAAAAATTGACTGAAATAATAGCCCCTCTTCCCCCTAAAAAGCATTGAAGTGAGAAATCATGCTGCACTGTAACTAAGGGAAAGTCATGGATAGGATTACTTGGTAAAAGGCTAAACAGGTATTCAATTCTGTACACAACTACTACGGAAATTACTATTGGAAAAAACATTCTTTTTAGAGGTAATGAAAGAGGGAGCGCCAGGGTGGGGTGGTTGGCGGGGGTTTATAGGACCTAATTCTGTTATTCCGCTTGCTGTAAGCATGTGGGTTTATAATCGATCCTTACTCACAAGCACTGCAACTCATTACCAACAGGATATGGGTCAGGCATCTTAAAGTATTGAAACTTTATTTTCATTCTCGTGCCAGCTGGAATAGGAACTGAATAATTGCACTCCATTTTGTGTGGATAGCCTTCAGGATAGTTTGGACTTTTCAAAGTATTATTCACCACTGAACCACAGTCGGCTGAATAAAACAACAACAGCTGCAACAAAAGAAACGAAGTTACCTTAGCATTATGCTGAGCAGCAATGTAAATATATTGGAACAAAAGAAAAAAAATTAACGTAGAAAAGAGTTTAAATCCAACAGGACTGATTTGGGCATTCACGTTGCCGTCTCTTGTTGTGATAACCAATTTGGTCGTGACGTTATGTAAAAACGTTCAATTAACTGGCCAGTGATCCACTTACCGTTTTTCTCGCAAATGGAGAATGCCTTGCCTTTACACGATACGTCATTCCATTTCCCAGCTGGAAAGGGTGCGTCATTCAAGTCAAACCAAATCCCATAGGCCTGTGCACAGTCGGACTGTACAATTACAATTATAAATTATCTTATTTATTGAAGTTTAAGTTACAGAAAGTAGCTAGCCCTGCTCACCGAAAATAACTTAAGGGTTAAACCGGTTCGGTGACCATCATTTATAGGGGTATTGAGCTAAATCATTTATGCGTTTATCTTTATTAAGACTTCTACTCACAGTACACACGATTTAAAGATAACTCAAACACATTACAAATTATGAAATGATAAGGTAAGTATAACAAACATATTATCAAATAGATAAACAAATGATTGAATGAATAACAATATGAGGTAGTGATTTGTACTAATAAATGAAAAAAATAGTAGAAACAAGAGAAAGTAATGGCACTTTTCTCTTGATAGAAATTAGTAAAATACAATAGTTAATTATTTTTTCAATGAAGACTCTGTGAGAATTTTGAATATTTAGTCTATCTCGTTCAGCAATTTCAGCCCATTATATTGAACATAAATTCGCCATAATTTGGTAACAGGCAGATCTCTTTTAAAAACATTGTGCTTCCATGGGATTTTATCTAAAAGTGTGTCAAAGATGATGGAACATCTTCCAAATTTGAACTTGTTCATGAACCAAAGGCTTGAAGTTGGACATGATGAAAATCAAAGACAAGTATGTACGCACATAAAAATATGAAGGGGTCTAAAGATATGATAGCAAGTCTTGCCCCAAACTAAACAACTATATGACAAAAATGAAAGAATGTTCGCCTCATACCGCTTTATTATTAGGCTCATCCCTATTCCAGTTGGAGTAACGAGGAGGAGTATCGTCATAAACCCATTTAAAGTTATTATCCTTATCAGGATCGTGTAGTCCAATCCAAACAGACTAAAGTGAGAGATTGTCACTGAAATATTAGCTGAATACATCAATAATGATCACTTTAAAGAAGTGTAGAGCTTCACCTCTTTCGGTCTTAGAATTACGTTTATGTTAACTTTAGATGATAAAAACAATAAATTAGCACTGCTGAACTCATATTTTGGTTGAGTACCACCACCTACTGCAAAATGCCTCTTACAAAATGTTATGAAACTCGGATATAGAGTTATAAAGGAGACATAATTTTAAGTCGTAGAATGTCTTATTTTTAGTGTTTGCATTTTCTTCCCCTTCTATGAATTTTTCAACATCACTTTCCGAGACTTCGGCAAATCTTCCTGAATGCACTTCAAGCTCGGAAAAAGGATCGATGTGAAAATTTGGCAGCTCATCGACAAAGTCACCGGTTACAGTACCGTCTTCGCACCTGGAAGCCATTTTGTGAATGGAATTTCAAAAGAACCGGCCGCGCGCCTGGGCGGGAAGCTCCCTTGTAATTGGCTAATCATGATAGTAATCATGTCGACACCAATATCCTCACTCGTGAAAGATAAAAATAGTATCTTCAGTGCGGGCGATGAAGATACGATTTTTTAGTAAAAGGAAAAATCCTGGTATTTCATCGGTATCTATATAGTAAAAAGCGTTTGTCGATACCGATTTGAAAGATATTATTTCCAGATTTTTTTGCAGCTTTCCATACTACCTAGATGTGGGAAAAGGTCGCAGACTGTCGCATGTTGCTTTTAATGATTTATGAGATTATTGTACCTAGCGACTGGTATGGACACGTTTTCGTCATTCCTCTTTACATCACGAACCTGTGCGTGTCGCATTTCTTTTATTTTATCCGTAATATAAGACTGCTCTTTGTCATCATCGATCTTCACCAAATATCCTCCGAGACTTTGACAGTGTCTGCTAGCTTGATACCAAGTCAGATACTCAAAACTTAATTTATAGCAGGATGAACCATGTTGATGATACCAACCAATCGGGCAGATACTTGGTTGAACTAACAAAAGTAAAACAAGTCAAGTTTACGATTGTTCAGTCTTTAGAGGAAACTGTACCAATCATTGTTTATACTGAGAAAAAGCAACTCGTACTAAATAATACTGTGTAAAAGTAATGCAAACGATCATCGTTGATCATCACACAAATCCCAATTCATTGACGGGATTTAGATAATGTTTACCACAAGGCCATTATTCTAACAGATGAGATTAATCGTTGAGATCTTCGCTCGCGAACAATCAATTTCCGGGCGCTATATTTGAAGAGAATTCTTTGCTTTCCTTTTAAACTGAACTATATTCTGGGAGACTGGAAATTGAGATACATTACCGGGCTGATCAACAGCTTCAAAGCGTAACACGAATCCTCTCCTTGTCATGTTAGAACTATTTCCAGAATGAAAGTTTATCAACGTGTAGTTTCCAGTTATCAAAATAGTTCCATTCGTTGAACCACAGTATTTCCCAAAACTTTGTTTTCTGTCGTCACGGAACGTCAAATAGTCATCCCTTTGGAAAACAAATAAAAAATAAATCTAAAATAACATACATCACTGCATTGCAAATAATAGTTCGCGGATGGGTGGATATATTTCTACAAGTCATATTCGAAATCTTGCTTCACTTGCGCGTTTTTGAGTCCACGATTAATTACTTTGGACTCGAACAATCAGTGACGGAAGAATCGAAAGCCAATTTTGCCAATTGAACTCATGTAGTTTTTTTTTCAATCCGGAAGAATAGATCGGAAGAATTTTGAAGGAGCAAGACGTTTTGATTACAGGAAAGCAAGTGGGAATAGACCGGAATTTTGTTTGGACGGCTTTAGATAATTTGCCAAGATAAAAGTTAAAACAGCACGTTTAATGAAGTGAGGTACCTTTTTGCTGCCTGCCCTCGTCAGTTTGTAACAAAATAAATTTTCGCTATTTTCTCACGCAGCTGAATGAAGGATCAGAAGGAAAGTGAATATGTAAATGAACATAACTCATCTTACCGTTTTTCGCTGTTAACATCAAGCTTGAACCCAACATTTATTCTTTCTTCCAACTTAAAATACCCATAAAGGATAACAGTCATTCCTCACTTACACGCACTGATAATGATTCCTTAGATCAGGCAACCTCATGTACCCAAACGTGATTTTCAATCTAAATCCAGATGGAATAGGAACTTTAAATTCACACTCCATATTGTCTGGATAGCCTTCAGGATAATTTGGACTTTTCAAAGTGCTATTCACCACTGAACCACAGTCTGGCAACAAAATTACAAACAAATACTGACTTACTGATAATATTTGTGAATCAGAGCTCACTGATCAAACAATGAATAATGTGGTTTTGTCTAATGAACAGACTAAAATAACAGAACCTATTAAGATCCCATTCACGTCCAGGATTGTTGAGATAGAGAAGCACGACGACCATGTATTGCAACTACGCGACTTTTGACTTCGATGGCGACTTTCTGAGCAAAGTTTAAGCGATTTTCATTCTTATCGCTACGGTCACTGTCACTCTTGCTGTTGTAGCTCTTTGTCATTGTCATTGTGCAATATTTTGCCTTTTACAAAATACCACCCTCAGTGTCTAAATAAAATTGAAGGTCTCATTAGGGTTAACCGTCAGCCGTAAAACAGCAAAAAAAAGTTATAGACGTTAGAGAAAAATTTGAGGAATATTAACCGTTAGTCTTAAAAAGAAGTGAACGGTTACAAGTTTCCTTTAATCGCAAAGAAAACAAATTAACCGCTGACCGTAATTTGAGACACTCAAAATTCAATGACTGTGTAATTGTGTGGTTACCCTGTGCGGCAGCATCGCCGCCAACTGTCACATTCCACATCTGCAGAACGAGCAACGGGAAAAGACTTCTTATCATATTTTTTTATCTTGGGTTACAGCAGTATCCCTAAATATCAGAAACAAAATAAAAACAAATTGGCGTTGAGATATTTTGTAAAAATATCCGTTGATTTTAAATGCAAATTTGCTAATGGCTTGTTTGCTGAACACATCCCGTCGACCGACCTAAATGGAACTTAAACTGTTCAGGAGATAAAACAACTCATGAGTTCACAAACACCTTGAAGATCAACACTGTGAAATTTAGAGAAGCAAAGCTGACGAGTCTTATCACATCGATTAGATATTAGGGCATCTGTAATTGACTAGTAGGCACTCAAAAAATTTTAGCAGGCTGACTTTCGTGTAAGGCTTTATTGCAGCTACTAATCCAAACACGAATATACCCTCGCTAGCAACATACAAGTTCAAAGAATTAACGAACAGCTGAAATTTAAATTCAGAGTTTCACCACCCTTGAGCAAGCAAAATTTTGGTAAACCGGCAAAGGGATGTTCGATCAATGCACACATTGCACTAGTTTCTTAAAACCGTCCTCAAAACCGCTATGGAAGAAAACCGAATTTGCAGAAAATCTGGTTAAGTTACCTTCTATAACATCTGACAAGCAATGGACCTGAAAACACGTCTTCGTGGCATTGTACGTTGCAAACTCTGAAAGAAAAAAACTGTACAAGGAATATACCGAAAATGCTAATGATAATGATAATGAACACAATTTTTACCCGAGGCAAATATACATTTAACACTTAAACTCCCATGAGTGACCAAGACAGAATTTCCGCTCACAGTGTCAACACGATATTAAACAGAAAAGTGATGAGAATGAAGAAAATATCAATTGAGGGAATGTTAGTTGATCCTATACCAAAATCTCTGAAGTAACTTCATAAGATTGGTATAGCAGAGAGTGAGGAGAATTACTAATGAGATCTTGGGAGTAAAAGGGTTGAGGTGTTTATTGGGAACTTCAGAATCACTTTGATCAGATCTTACTGTATCATCTATCTTTATATTGAGTTCTAAGGTCAGGTGATGCGATATTCTTGTTTGCGGCTTCGAGGAAATATTTTTCAGTGTTATATTGAGTAAAAAATACATAATCAATGTTAACTGCTGTGCAACTTCTGAGTATTTGGTGTTTAATCAAACAATATCTCTTATTTGACATTTTGGGAAGGTGAAAGGGCAATAGTCTAAGTTACAACGAAGGTGGCATTTCAAGGTCTATCTTGCTATTAGCCAAGATAGACGAAGGGTGTTCATATTGGCGCGTTTTGAGGGAATACATTCCAAAAGTGCTATCTTTAAGTTTTTTGCGTCACTAGAGTCAGATATATTTTCCCTTCAATATTTCATCGTACACGTTTACGATATTTACGTAAATCTTATCTAGTTTTAGGTATAATTTAATGACATCATTCGTGTTGTGTGATCTTGCCGGCGGAAGATGCAAATAATCAGAGTAAAGAGGGGAATTCGACGCTGTTGAGGACTTCTGGTTAGTCGTCGGAATATCACCAAGTCACTGACTCTTGTGTCAGTGCTTTTCAGGACTACTTTCACCTGGAAGATCGCTGAGCGTTTATCTGTGTTTCTTCAGATTCAAATCACTCGTATTAACAATGATGAATGCGTTCAATTCTTTCCAAGTCAGAGTGACTCTTTTTAACAATTAGATTATGAGCTCGGGATTTCTATTGCGTGACGGTTGATACGGGCGAAGCTGGAAATCAAATATCACTACAGAAAACGAGAGATATTTAATCGTTTTGGCATAAATTTTCTGCATGGTCATTCAAATCTTAAAACAAGACAGGCTCTGGATTTTGATCTATTTTATTTATAAATCCACTATGCTACGTTGCTAACTCAGCTCGCCACATATCAATGAATATCACGGGATGAATACTGCGTAGCGTAGCCACTAAGGTTGTAGCAATTCTGATAAAACACTGGTAGAGCTATACATGGACTTTTGGCTTAAACGAAATGTTCATTTGATCAGCGTTTCGTTTATTCGCAATGAATATTTAAGGTAGAGAACATGGGTCTTTCCGATATCAAAAATACATTTTAATACCGACTTTTTGAGGATGAGTTGCTAATATATTTCTTATACGGAATATTTTCTTCACATCGATAAATAAAATATTGATGAGTAGTTGTATGAATTGAACTTACTATCGGTGGTCAAAATTATCTCCGAAACTGTAATCAAATTCACAGGTTTCGCAATCTCGCGTCTTGATCAGATTTCTCTCGGTCGTGAAGTCTTGAACGAAAAATTTTTCCTATAACTGGGGAACCAGTTTATGACAAGGGAGATTTAAAAGGACGATAATTGTCAGGGTAAATTCACGTCATATTTTTTATTCACAGGTTACTTTCCTTATGAATGTACAAAGGGATTCATTTGCTGATCAGTTCAGGCGGGCGAAAAGTAAACGCTTCGGATCAATTTCAAGATTTTTCTCCTTTTTTTAATGGATAGATTTTTGAAGGTAACGACAGTTAGCAGTCAAAATGATAAAATACACCTTTACTGAAACTAAAATTAGTTCAAGTTTCTTTACTTTTATTTTGAATCTCGATGGCATCGTATTTTTCGCTTACTTCTGACGTCACATCCCCAATATTGATCAGACAGATTTTTATCTCACCGAGTTCATTCAATTTTCTATTTTAACATGCCCCTAGTCATCATAAATTGTACTTTCAGTTCCTCTGACATATTTTTTACGAAGCCGAGAAAAAAAGTATCTTGCATTCTTGTGCAGCAAACTGACGCAACTGCATTTCTCATTGCGGAGAGCTGCTAGTTTATCATGGTCGATAAATACGGTAAACAATACTTAAATATAACAAGAAAGAAAATAATTTTCTGTCTTGTCTTGCACGATGAGTGAAATACCAAAATATCGTTCTTAGCTCCAATAACTATAACAATCGGCCGGGGATTTGGTGAGCATTATAGTGTTTTGATTCCATTCATCAAAATGTTTTTTTGAACTGTCCAGATGAGCAACCGAGTTCGATGGGCCAAACTAAGTGTCAAATGCTTCTTAATCCCAGTCTTGTATTACCGAATGATATGAAAAATTAATTTAAATGCCCTGAATTGGGAGTATCAGCAATGATTGATAATGTTCACATATTGTCTAAGAACCAAAAAATCAATATACAACACAGCTTGATGTAATAGCACAGAAAAAGAAATCACGAGAGTCTCCATGTGAAATCCTTCCAATTTTAAAATTGAACGTTTTTCTCTTTTCTCCTTAGTGGATAAATCGTGCCCGTGTTAAAAAACGCGCATACAAAAGCCTTCAATACTATACAGTCTAAGCTAGGCATATACACACATGTGGCTGTGCGAAGTCCATTTGCTCCTCGGGACACCCTTTTGAATAGCCGATGAGATATGCCTGAAAAATGTGCAGCGACTTCAAGTCTCGTGGAGTATCAGCAAATGGATACCATCCCTCGTACTGTCACCCAAAGTAAAGATGACACCAGCTACAAACTTAAGTCGCTTTTCCACTATCCTTTGATGTAATCAACACCAACTTAATACCTACAACTACTTTTCAATTGATGATATCTTTCCGAGCTTATAACCTTTTATTTCCATTTTTTCTTTTTATAATTTATTTCAAAGGTAAAAACAGCAACACTTCATAAAATGCTAGCACTACTGGTTTCTAACTCTCAAACTAAATGCAACGCTCGTTGTACTTCATGTCTCCATTATTCAAACTTCAAAAACTCATTAATAATTCATAAGCCCATTAACCTATCAAATGGTAGATAATACATCACGTGCAGTGACTTTATATCGATAAACCTCATCCTTATTAGTATGCGGTGTTTTATCAGATATAAAGACACTGCACGTGACTTATGAATATTAATTAATTATCAACACAGAAACTGACACAACAAATGGTGGGAACATATTTAATGCTCTTTCAACAAATTTCACACAGTAAATTTACTTTTGCACCAAATTAATAGTACAGTTGTAAAATACACATCTGGAAAAATTCTCTATTCCATTAGTACAGTAATCTGGTAAAAGCATATTAGCCAATACATGAATGTTTTTCTCGTATGCTAATTTCTAACGTTCACAAAAGCATAATTGTTATGAACTCTCTTGACACACGCTTTTCCAAGAATGTTTTTGAAGCCGTTCAAAAAACTCGCAGCACGTGTTTTATCGGGTCAAAAACCACTCGGCTACGCCTCGTAGTTTTAAACCCGATTAAACAATCCTGCTCGTTTTTTAAACATTACATAATACCAAAAGTTCAACTTTAGAATGTAACAACTAATAAATTGAGGCTTTCCCTATCCCTTAGCTTTGCCTTGCAGCTTTGAATGTCTTAAATATCAGTATAGATAAAACCGTTTATAGAATTATATGTTTTAAGCAAGTTAAGCATGTTTTAACAATGATAAGTGTTACGGTATAATCAAACCAACAGAAACAAACTACAAACTCAACTACTTTATCAAACAATGAGGAACATTCTTAATATGGAGCGACTCCTGAAGGAAGTACAGAAATTATCCTCAATATACTTACTTGAGCTCACTACAGTCTGTATCATAGCTTACCACTCACACAATCTCACAGCCGTACGTCTCCAAAACTCCGAAATGAACAATCTTCCGCAGTAGCTCTCCTTCAGTAAACAACAGCAACTAACTACCACCACACGGCTGAATCCTTATTTACATTTACAAAGTATTCTAGAACATTTCGGAAGCTTACAATACAACAACTGCGTTAGTATTACATCCAAGGTAAGCATGTCAGCATGACTAGACATTCTAGAAATTTCGAGAAACTTATCTTTACAGCTATTATCCATAACATAAGAAACTCGGAGGTAGTGTTGTCTACCAGGCCGTGATGACTGGGCGACAACCCTTGTTTATACATCTCATCCGCTTTCTTCGTCAACCATGTCCTGTATGTTATAGTATGGACTCGATTCATCGCAGTTTGACATATCGCAGTATGTTACATCCCTCGTCATAATAGCCTCCAGTCGGTCAATCAACTCCGAGAAACTGGGGCGAGTTGTAGGATCGTTCTCCCAGCATGACGTCATCATTTCATATCTTTCAAGTATGAAGAGGGATAGTACATTTTTATTAGAGTTTGTGGTGAAATCCAGTCAAAAAAAACAAAATTTGTTGGCAATTAGAATAAAACGGTAGGGTGACAACTATTTAAAAACAACATTCTACTCACACTTCATGGCAGCATATATCAGGTTTTTCCATGCGATAACCATTCTTTAGAAGTTTACAGAGCTCTGTATTGGTAAACGTAGGGTATGGAATGCCACCTTAATTACAACAGAAGAAGAAGTATGAATGCAACGACGAACAAATAACTCTAACAATATGAAAAACGTTAATGATAAAAACAATAGATATCTATCAAGAAAAGCTTTTTAACCTACCCATGGTAGCCATTTCCCAGAGAAAAATTCCATAAGACCAACTGCGAGAAATTTTAAACATTAACTATTAAATTGAGATTTGCGGCATCTCTGAGCAAGACTGAAAAAAACAAGTTGTAAACAAGCAAAAGAGAAAATTTGCCGTAACAGAAATACTACACTCAGTAGCAGCTCCAGTCTACTTACACGTCACTCTTGATAGTGAAAACACCCTCGAAGATGCTCTCTGGTGCCATCCATTTAACTGGCAGCTTTTTAGCTTTTTTTATGCTGTACACGTCTTCGTACACTTGGCGCATCAAACCAAAGTCTGACACCTTCACTCGTCCGTCTTGACCAACAAGGATGTTCCGAGCTGCAAGGTCACGATGAACGAAATCATTTTCGGCAAGGTGATTCTGGGAAAAAATAATGAAAAAACAAATGCTTAAAGAGGTGTAACTGAAGACGACATAAAATAATGTCGAGAATGATCTTCAGGTATGGTTTCTGCGTAAGGTTTTTTCGAAGGTAAGCCCACAGTCACTTCTGATTTAATTCATTTACTTACCATTCCTCTTGCTACTTGCCAAGCAAATGAAAACAGCTGTTGAGCAGAGAAACCATCAACACCGACGTCATCATTATCATTTACGCCATCAAGGTTACTCTCATGAAGATTCACCGTAGACAGCGAAATGACAGCAGCGTGGTTATAGTAACCTGGACTGGATGGCATTGACATCAATTCGATATTTTCCTGATTTACAGCACTGTTACAACTTTTCTGAGTGATAAAGGAAGGAATTAAATTAATAGATTAATGTTCACTGTTAGATCATGATTCATGGTGGGATGGCTTGCATGGAAGGGAGATAACTATGAATGCTTGATATCCGTCGAACTTTATTTTGACAAATAAAATCCGAAAAAGGCATTCGCTGTTCACAAAGCATTTTTCCGTCCCGCGTAGTCCATGCAAAGCGACAGAAATTGCGCCAAGTCGCCGAGTTATCTACCTTAATCTTCTTTTTACAACCGCGCTTGTGGAGGTGGAGTAGTTTTCCTGAAGGGCCTCAAGGAGCCTAGCTTTCCTCTCAAGCAAAATAGCACCTCATTTTTCTCCTTGATTTTTTTCGGGGATAAGGGGTGGGGTCTCTGATTCCCTTTAGCTTGACTGCATTTTATTTCTTAGAAGAATAATATTTTTAGGAAACATTTCACCTTACTTTCGAGTTTCAATTCAATGGACGGAATAATGAATACTAATATAAATACGGTCAATCGCGACTTGCTTGGCAAAGCCTTCCCCATAGCCTAAACTAGCGAAATAGCACAAAAATACTTACTCGACTAGTTTCGCATCTTTTCAACTCATCAATCGGATTGTCTCTATCTTCATAAAACTTTTCCGCCTCCTTTCCTCTGAGGGCTTGATTTTTATTTCCCTGAAGCGTAAGAGGCGTAATATTTACCACAGATCTGTATATACAGAATAAGGGTAGAAGATAAAGTTGTTATTTTTTTATGATTAATGATTAAGCCTCTTCCTTTCTCACAGACATCGAAATACAAAAAGTTAGCCTTGCTCAGGAAAATCTCTCTCCTCTTACCGATCGCCTCTTTTGCCGTAACCATTGTAAGAGATCACCATACGGAACATACTCTATCACCAGAAACTTGGTGTCCTGCAGTGTGCAGCATCCGACCAAAGACACGATATTCTGATGTGAACCCAACAGCTTCATTTGTAGTATTTCATGAAGGAAAGCTTCTCTTTGCTCATCGCTTGGATCACCTGTGGATAGATGGTATTGATGCTTTTAGCGATTGTGAGTCCAGTCTTAGACCCTTGGGCGTTCGCAACAGCCCCTGGATTGAATAGGATGCTTGAAACCCCACGAGAGTAGCAGCCATCTCGATTATTACAGCGCATGCGCAAGTCGTGAACTAGCCCCTTCTGGCTTGATATGTTAAAAGGAAAGCTTGCAAGATGTTACCAGTCGACTTATGATTCCATGCAACGGCAGATCCTTTTCTTAGCGATTAAAAATTTCATTTTGACGGTATTTAAGCGCTATTTCTACTCACCCTGCAATACTTTTACCGCGACAACTTGACATTGTTTTTCTGGCTTTAGTCTTTCTCTTGTTTCAAACACTTCTATTCCAGCTCTTCTCGTAAGAGTTGCTTTGTAAACCACACCAAATGCACCTCGGCCCAGTTCCTCCTCATAATGCACCTGCTTGGGAAGAATTTCCCACTTGTCAAGAGGAATAATCTCGCGGAAAGGACGCTGAACATGTCTGTTGACAACACAAATTTGGATTCAGCGAGAGAATGTTAAATGACTTAATAACTGATAGCTTTTTCATCATTAAGACAAGAATTACAGTTAACCTTCTTCCCTTCTGATTTGGCACCATATTCAAAACCAACCGCGCTGAAGAGCAATATTTAAGGAAAGTCTTTAGAAGATATCCTGATCAGAGCAGCAACAACACATCTTCCGAGCATAATTCTGTGGTTCTCTCCTAGGCTGCAGTGTGACTGCTTTCTCGCTAAATGATATAAATAATTTCCGGGATGATGTCATGCGCCAACCCACCCCATTCCCGCTACTTCTCGGTCGTGAACTTGAAAGACGCCAATTTCGGGATCTTTGGAAGCTCAAAAATAATAATAATTATAACAATAATAATGATAATAATAAAAAAATAATAATAATAATAAAATAACCAAAATAGTTGCTAAATTAATTTTTTCGATTTTTTTTATTCGTGGGACAATAAGATTTACTTTGTTGATAGAAAAGTTTTTGGGTAAGTGACACTTTCAGAACTAACAGATTGAGAAACCTAAAGCTAAAGAACTCAGCTTGTGGATCGGAAGCAAGCGTCATCTGTTTGAAGATACTTACGTTAAGATCACCCGACCAAACGATCGTTCTGTTGTTGTTTTTGACATGCATATACACCATGCAGAGGAAGCTTACAGAAATTTACATAAGCCGTGATTGAATTGTGCTTGTTTACCATAATAACTATATTGGGCTTGTGAACATTACCTTTTTAACCTAGCGTGTCTTTTGCTTTTGTAGCACCGAAGTCCCATAATGCAGCACAGCACGAGTATCACTACAAAGGTAGCACCAACTAAGCTGTAAATAAGGGCTACAGAACTCATGGTCTCGTTTTTCTGCGTTTTGATTGCAAGGGTAGGTGTTTTGGCCATGATATCCGGTGCTGCGACTGTTGCTGTTGAAAAAAGTCAAATCTAAATAATCCAAGAAGCATTTAAAACACGTAATCATAGTAAGTAGATATTTAGAAAAAAACTTAATCAAGCTTATTGATTTTATATTTGAACTTTATCTTTTGTAGATAAAATCGATAATAATTCACTGATGAGCAATTCTGAAAGGAAAGTTTAATGTATTTTACATTTTTAATAAATGGTGAAACAGAGAATTAACTCTGAAGTGTAAATTAAAGTGCTATTTAAACCCATGAATAACCCACAGGGCGTTAGCCCTAATAAAGGGAAACAGGGAACCACACGAGGCAAAGAAAAAATCTTTTGACCTCGGTGGGAATCGAACCCACGACCTCCGGATTAGATCTACCGTTACTCTGCCGACTGAGCTACGAGGTCGCACAGAGAAAGTCGGGGACGATTTAGGATGGTGAATCGCGGCGAAGAGAAAGTAAGGGTACATATGAATGTAGCACATTCATATGTACCCTTACTTTCTCTTCGCCGCGATTCACCATCCTAAATCGTCCCCGACTTTCTCTGTGCGACCTCGTAGCTCAGTCGGCAGAGTAACGGTAGATCTAATCCGGAGGTCGTGGGTTCGATTCCCACCGAGGTCAAAAGATTTTTTCTTTGCCTCGTGTGGTTCCCTGTTTCCCTTTATTAGGGCTAACGCCCTGTGGGTTATTCATGGGTTTAAATAGCACTTTAATTTACACTTCAGAGTTAATTCTCTGTTTCACCATTTGTGTTCCCAGTGCTACGCGGCACAACATTCATTTACATTTTTAATATATTGTTTATCGTGAATAGACCAAGAATAACGTCTTCGTTATTTGAGATGAAGTTGGAATTATTGCTTGAATCAGACCATTGCCATAGAGTAAATGACATCGTGAAATGGTACTCTGGTAGTTGTAAACAGACCTTTATTTTTCTTTCTAACGTAGAAAAGAGTTTAAATCCAACAGGACTGATTTGGGCATTCACGTTGCCGTCTGTTGTTGTGATAACCAATTTGGCCGTGACGTTATGTAAAAACGTTCAATTAACTAGCCAGTGATCCACTTACCGTTTTTCTCGCAAATGGAGAATGTCTTTTCACTACACGATACGTCATTCCATTTCCCAGCTGGAAAGGGTGCGCCATACAACTCAAACCAAATCCCATAGGCCCGTGCACAGTCGGACTGTACAATTACAATTATAAATTATCTTATTTATCGAAGTTTAAGTTACAGAAAGTAGCTAGCCCTGCTCACCGAAAATAACTTAAGGGTTAAACCGGTTCGGTGACCATCATTCATAGGGGTATTGAGCTTAATCATTTATGCGTTTATCTTTATTAAGACTTCTACTCACAGTACACACGATTTAAAGATAACTCAAACACATTACAAATTATGAAATGATAAACTAAGTATAACAAACATATTATCAAATAGATAAACAAATGATTGAATGAATAACAATATGAGGTAGTGATTTGTACTAATAAATGAAAAAATAGTAGAAACAAGAGAAAGTAATGGCACTTTTCTCTTGATAGAAATTAGTAAAATACAATAGTTAATTATTTTTTAATTCTCGTTCAGCAATTTCAGCCCATTATATCGAACACAAATTCGCCATAATTTGGTAACAGGCAGATCTCTTTTAAAAACATTGTGCTTCCATGGGATTTTATCTAAAAGTGTGTCAAAGATGATGGAACATTTTCCAAATTTGAACTTGTTCATGAACCAAAGGCTTGAAGTTGGACATGATGAAAATCAAAGACAAGTATGTACGCACATAAAAATATGAAGGTGTCTAAAGATATGATAGCAAGTCTTGCCCCAAACTAAACAACTATATGACAAAAATGAAAGAATGTTCGCCTCATACCGCTTTATTATTAGGCTCGTCCCTATTCCAATTGGAGTAACGAGGAGGAGTATCATCATACACCCATTTAAAGTTATTATCCTTATCAGGATCGTGTAGTCCAATCCAAACAGCCTAAAGTGAGAGATTGTCACTGAAAAATTAGCTGAATACATCAATAATGATCACTTTAAAGAAGTGTAGAGCTTCACCTCTTTCGGTCTTAGAATTATGTTTATATTAACTTTAGATGATAAAAACAATAAATTAGCACTGCTGAACTCATATTTTGGTTGAGTACCACCACCTACTGCAAAATGCCTCTTACAAAATGTTATGAAACTCGGATATAGAGTTATAAAGGAGACATAATTTTAAGTCGTAGAATGTCTTACTTTTAGTGTTTGCATTTTCTTCCCCTTCTATGAATTTTTCAACATCACTTTCCGAGACTTCGGCAAAACCTTCCTGAATGTTCTTCAAGCTCGGAAAAAGGATCGATGTGAAAATTTGGCAGCTCATCGACAAAGTCACAGGTTACAGTACCCTCTTCGCACCTCGAAGCCATTTTGTGAATGGAATTTCAAAAGAACCGGCCGCGCGCCTGGGCGGGAAGCTCCCTTGTAATTGGCTAATCATGTTAGTAATCATGTCGACACCAATATCCTCACTCGTGAAAGATAAAAATAGTATCTTCACTGTGGGCGATGAGGATAAGATTTTTTAGTAAAAGGAAAAATCCTGGTATTTCATCGGTATCTATATAGTAAAAAGCGTTTGTCGATACCGATTTGAAAGATATTATTTCCAGATTTTTTTGCAGCTTTCCACATTACCTAGATGTGGGAAAAGGTCGCAGACTGTCGCATGTTGCTTTTAATGATTTATGAGATTATTGTACCTAGCGACTGGTATGGACACGTTTTCGTCATTCCTCTTTACATCACGAACCTGTGCGAGTCGCATTTCTTTTATTTTATCGGTAATATAAGACTGCTCTTTGTCATCATCGATCTTCACCAAATATCCTCCGAGACTTTGACAGTGTCTGCTAGTTTGATTCCAAGTCAGAGACTCAAAACTTAATTTATAGCAGGATGAACCATGTTGATGATACCAACCAATCGGGCAGATACTTGGTTGAACTAACAAAAGTAAAACAAGTCAAGTTTACGATTGTTCAGTCTTTAGCGGAAACTGTACCAATCATCGTTTATACTGAGAAAAAAGCAACACGTATTAAATAATACTGTGTAAAAGTAATGCAAATGATCATCGTTGATCATCACACAAATCCCAATTCATTGACGGGATTTAGATAATGTTTACCACAAGGCAATTATTCTAACAGATGAGATTAACCGTTGAGATCTTCGCTCGCGAATAATCAATTTCCGGGCGCTATATTTGAAGAGAATTCTTTGCTTTCCTTTTAAACTGAACTATATTCTGGGAGACTGGAAATTGAGATACATTACCGGGTTGATCAACAGCTTCAAAGCGTAACACGAATCCTCTCCTTGTCATGTTAGAACTATTTCCAGAATGAAAGTTTATCAACGTGTAGTTTCCAGGCATCAAAATAGTGCCATTCGTTGAACCACAGTATCTCCCAAAACTTTGGTTTCTGTCGTCACGGAACGTCAAATAGTCATCCCTTTGGAAAAGAAGTAAAAAATAAATCTAAAATAACATACATCACTGCATTGAAATAATAGTTCGCGGATGGGTGGATATATTTCTACAAGTCATATTCGAAAGTTTGCTTCACTTGCGCGTTTTTGAGTCCACGATCAATTACTTTGGACTCGAACAATCAGTGACGGAAGAATCGAAATCAACTGAACTCGTGTAGATTTTTTCAACCTGGATGAATAGATCGGAAGAATTTTGGAGGAGCTAGACGATGAGATTACAGGAAAGCAAATGGGAATAGACAGGAATTTTACTTGAACGGCTTTAGATAATTTGCCAAGATAAAAGTTAAAACAGCACGTTTAAGGAAGTGAGGTACCTAGTTGCTGCCTGCCCTCGTCAGTTTGTAACAAAATAAATTTTCGCTATTTTCTCTCGCAGCTGATTGAAGGATCAGAAGAAAAGTGAATATGTAAATGAACATAACTCATCTTTACTGTTTGCCACTGTTAAAATCAAGCTTGAACCCAACATTCGTTCTTTCTTCTAACTTAAAATACCCATAAAGGATAACAGTCATTCCTCACTTACACGCACTTATAATGATTCCTTAGATCAGGCAACCTCATGTACTCAAACATGATGTTCAATCTTAATCCAGATGGAATAGGAACTTTAAATTCACACTCCATATTGTCTGGATAGCCTTCAGGATAATTTGGACTTTTCAAAGTGTTATTCACCACTGAACCACAGTCTGGCAACAAAATAACAAACAAATACTGACTTAAATGGTATAATAATATCTGTAAATCAGAACTCACTGATTAAACAATGAATAATGTGGTTTTGTCTTATGAAAAAGCCTAAAATGACAGAGCATATTAAGATCCTTAGAGCCTTAAGGCCTGTATATAAAGAGAGAAACGAAGACTACGAAGTGCAATTACGCGACTTTTGACTGCGATGGCGACTTTCTGAGCAAATTTTAAGCACTTGTCATTCTTATCGCTACGGTCACTGTCACTCTTGCTGTTGCTGTTGTAGCACTTTGTCATTGTCATTGTTATTGCGATATTTTGCCTTTTACAAAATGCCACCCTCAGTGTCTAAATAAAATTGAAGGTCTCATTAGGGCTAACCGTCAGCCGTAAACTCCAGCGAAAAAAAAAGTTTTAGCCGTTAGATAAAAAGTTAAGGAATATTAACCGTTAGTCTTAAAAAAAAAAGTTAACCGTAACAAGTTTCCTTTAATCGCAAAGAAAAAAAATTAACCGCTGACCGTAATTTTGAGACACTCAAAATTCAATGAATGGCGTAATTGTGTGGTTACCCTGTGCGGTAGCATCGCCGCCAACTGTCACATTCCACATCTGCAAAACGAGCAATGGGAAAAGACTTCTCATCATATCTTGTTATCTTGAGTTACAGCAGTATCCCTAAATATCAGAAACAAACAAAAAAAAATGGCGATGAGATCTTTCGCAAAAATGTCCATTGATTTTAAATGTAAATTTGCTAATGGCTTGTTGCTGAACACATTCCGTCAACCGACCTAAATGGAACTTAAATTATTCAGGAGATAAAACAGCTCATGAGTTCACAAACACCTTGAAGATCAACACTGTGAAATTTAGAGAAGTAAAGCTAACGGGTTTTACCACATCGATTAGATATTAGGGCATCTTTAATTGTAAAGTCCGCGTGGCTAGTAGGCACTCAGAAAATTTTAGCAGGCTGACTTTTGTGTAAGGCTTTATTGCAGCCACTAATCCAAACACGAATATACCCTCGCTAGCAACATACAGGTTCAAAGAATTGACGAACAGCTGAAATTGAAATTCAGAGTTTAACCACCCTTGAAAAAAGAAAGCAAAATTTTGGGAAAACCGGCAAAGAGATGTTCGATCCATGCACATATTGCGCTAGTTTCTTAAAACCGTCCTCAAAACCACTATGGAAGAAAACCTATGTGCAGGAAATCTGGTTAAGTTACCTTCTATAACACCTGACAAGTAATGAACCTGAAAACACGACTTCGTGGCATTGTGCGTTGCAAACTCTTAAAGAAAAAGAAAACTGTTCAAGGAATATACCGAAAATGATAATGAACACAATTTTTACCTGAGACAACTGTGATTAATACTGGTGAATCTTCCTGTTCCTTGGCCTATAAAGGAATGAAGGTGGTAAGACATCCAATAAATTTTATTCGTGCCTTGAATTATGCATTGCCTCTATTTCATTTTTTACGGTCTTTTTAAGGACAGGAGTCTATGAGGAAACGGTTGCTAGATCCTTTTTTCCTTATAACTCTACTTTTGGTGTGCTGTCTTGTAAAAAAAAAAAAGAAAAAAAAAAAAGGAAATTTAACGGTCGACAGATGCCACCTGCTATTGAGGTGAGTACCTTCTGTAACTGCCACTGGCGATTTATAGTAACTAATTCAAACAATTTTAAACGCAAACGGTACACGGTACGGTTAAAACTGCAAATAAAACAGCGAACGAAAACTATTACAATATAAACTAGAATAAATACACAAGGAGAGCTACAACGAGAACAACGAAGAAAACTACATGATACAAAACTTACATTTGTTGCGATGTTAAAGATCCTGCCTAGTGGCGAACAAACAGCATGAAGCGAAAAGAACAAATATACCAAACCACACTCGACGAAACTACACTGCCAAACTGCCCCAAACTACGATGAACAATACGGTTAAATACGCGCTACATTACGCAACGTTACACAATGACACAGAAAGCGCACACAAAATTTTACTACAATTAGCCCTCCTGCACAAGAACAATAAACGAAAAATAATGTAAGCCGTTGCGATCTACACCTTTAAACTAATCATTGAACATGTTTGTGCTAATAACTTTCTCTTAGACTTGCACAAAACGCGATTTTAACTTTTGATAGATAAGCTATGTTTATGGACGAATATACAACAAAAAATTGTAACTATTCTTTACCATATGTCAGTACTGTTCTCTTGTAAAAATAATTTTTCAGATATGATTGAGAGCGGTTAAAATATGATTCCGTTATTTTATTGTTATTATTTATTCCGTTATTGAAAGATCAAATTTCCGCCTAGTAAAACGCGGGAAAATTGAACATAACATAGTGTCATGCTTAAATGTTATTGAGAGAGGAGAGATGGGAATGTAACTATTTTAAATGAAGTAATTCGTATTTGCCGAAGTTTTTAGTCGTTTTGCATCTAATATCCAATTTTCTGAATAAAAAAACGCTAAAAAAACTTTCGTTAAATACCCTTTAATTTTTCAAAAATGAGTTCCAATCATGGGTAGATGTTGAACGTCGGATTTTGACTTAGTCTTTGCTAGTTGTTGTAACTTTAATTCTTTTTGTATCAGTAAAATAGAATAGGAGAGATATATAAATGAAGTTGTACTCATAAGTGAATCGAAGGATAAAAAAATGATTCGCCGTCTGCGACTCACCTTTTCCAAAAGTGAAGTTAGTCAACAATGCAGTCCAGGTCAAGAACATGAAAAATGAACAAATTCCGTGCCTTCTTCAAGGTAACGGTTTTCTGTTTCTACCACGCGCGTATGACACAAGTTTTAAGTTGATCGATAGCTAAAGCAGTGGATTAAGCTTCCCAAATCGACCTGTCATTATGAACGAAACCTTATTATGAAAATAAATGTTAAAAAAATGCTTGCAGCAGTCAGTTCCATGTGGAAATTAATGCAAATGGCGCAAATGGATGTTATCCGCTTCGCTCGATGGAGAGAATTGGGTCTCTTAGGAATATCTTCACATGTTAACATACGTATTAGACACCGAAATTAGTCCTTTGACCGACATTGTAAAAATTTCGATTAATTCTTTTAGGTCCAATTAACGAAAACGCTAGGAAAAGCAGATACTTAGACGTTAAGTTGTACGTTTTTAATCCAAAAACTTTTGGATTAAAAACTCCCTATTATTTAACATAGTAAATGTTTTGTTCAAGAAAATAAAATTTAAGGATAATGATCTTGTTTCTTTCAAGCAGCTGAAGATGTTTTCTCGCCAAGTGTTTGTGATCCCCACATTTGGAAGCTCGGTAAATTTCATTTTCGTTTTATTTCAACTACACAGAAATAGGAGTTAAGGCTGAATATCAAATCTTGCCATAGGGTGAAAGTCAAACTCAAGTTTTTCATGCATTAAGTTCAGTCATCTCCTACCTTCCAAGATCCAACGTTCTTTGATGCCCAACACTATATTTATTTAGCCAAACGCGTTTTCTTTTATTAGTCTGGTAGCTATGGTTACGATAGAAACTGTTGGGTTTCAAGCCAAGATGAAAATTAATATTAGAAATGAACTTCCCTCTTCCTGTTTGGGCTCTTTGCACAAAAAGCTAAATTGGTAGAATAATAATGTGTCTTGGACTATAAAATGTCATTATTAATTTCTTGAAGTGTCGCACGTCACGTCAGGTGCAAATGCATTATAATTATAGATCGTCTTTGGTAATTCATGTCAAACAAACGCAATGCAGGTGAATTTGAGAGAAGAAACGAGAGACTTTAATTAACAAATAGAGAAGCCTTGACTGTGCTCTGTTCTGTTATAAAGCACGCAGGAAGCGGCTAGAGCACGAAAGAAGTGTAGGGAGAAACACGAGACGTAGTCGAGTGTTTCTCCCCACTTCTTTCGTGCTCTAGCCGCTTCCTGCGTGCTTTATAACAGAACAGAGCACAGTCAAGGCTTCTCTATTTGTTTTATAATAAAGAATCCGTCAAATTCCCCATGCATTACTTTCAATTTTCAAAACAAACTTTCATTTCCAAAGCGAACTACAATGTCGTCAGCATGCTCTATACTCTCATAGAGCACGCTACAATAAGCCAATCAGAATCCCTGTTAGAATGGTTCAAATAATCTGATTGGCTCTACAAAACAAAAGCCGTCAAAAAAGTCAAACCATCAAAGTTCAAAAACCATCAAACTTCACAATCTGCGATAGTTTACAAAGTAAAATAGTTCGGCAAGTCGATTTTAACGCTTTTGCTTGAAGTTTTTCATACAGAATCTTGAAGTGAAATGTTCAGTGAACTTCAGCCAAATTATGCCTCATAAAAAACACGCGAGTTTTTTCACATGACAAGGTAGAAAACAAACTGTTTAAGACAAGTGTTTTTTAAATGAACGACAGTCGAATTCACCGAACATGAAGATCGCTCGGGATGACAGCGCCGCAAAACTCGGCTGCAGTGACTGAAGTGACTTTCTGCTAAACGTATCGGAAAGGATATCAGAGCGAGCTCTTATTTTTTCACTCGAAGGCCGGCCGATGTAGTTTCTGAGGCTTGCTTTACTGTAATGACCGGAGATCGCCATACTAAGCGAGCCGCGATGGACTTCAGCATGATCATATTTGCTCGGACACCGTCATGATTAGTATGAATTTTGACAGTTATGTCAGTTTGATTATATTTTTCATAATTTCTGTTTTGTTCTGTTTTGTTTTTGAATTCTGAACTTTATATACTATACGAGTGTTAGCTGTGTTTGATTTTTATTACCGTACGTAAGCCTGAGCGTGAAAATCTTTAAAACTCGGAATGTCTATTTTGTTTTTTTCCTTTGAGGATTTTTGTATCTGCTCACGTTTTAATAATGTAAATTACGGCGCCTGATATGTTTACAAACCTTTGTTTGGTTCATCTGTTGCTACTTGCCGGCTCGCTTGTTCCGAAATTTCACTTACAATTATCGGAAAAAAGCTAAAAAGAAGTCCCAGAAAAGGTCGAACATAGTACAATTTGGCAGATGGCGTAACAGCTTTAGCTCAGTTCTATGCTCTATACTCTCATAGAGCACGCTCTTTCAACCAATGACAGCGCGCGTTATATCCGAACTTTATTATAATAAGAATTAAAGGCAAGTCCAGCGAAAATGGTTTTGAGACTCACACAAACATAGATAAAGAGGAAAATTTTGCACTTGTACTCCTTAGCTTGATGGATTTTATTAAATTGATTACAGTGTGTATATAGTTAATATATGTTAATGAGACTGGAAAGACAGATGTTTTCTTTCTGTCATCCATAATTTTCTGAAACTTGTTGATTTTCCTTGTATGATTCTTTATCTTATTTTCTACAATCAGTTTATAAAATAATATAAAGATAAAATAATAAAGATTTGAACGGCTGCCCATGCACTAGAAGTGATTATCAACATTATCTGTGTGCGTACAGCGTTTAAAGTCTGGATAAATAGATGTTCTTAGGCAATATTGCCTGATGCGTTATAGTTAAACAAACCCATTAGAGACTGGGGCTCCACGCTGTGGAGGCGCCTGATATGTTTACAAACCTTTGTTTGGTTTATCTGTTGCTACTTGCCAGGGTAGGTGAGATCCAGATATAGAAACTTCTTTCCTTAGTGTAGAGGCAGTAAAATTATTGTGTTTTCGCTAAAAATTGGGCTGAAATGGCCGTGACCAAAAGTTGCACTTGCTAGGCTTGAAATTTTGAGGACTATGTCACTCCAACCAATCTATTAATAAAGTTTACATTGTGAGACATACGCTCTAGGGTTGTTTAGTGCGATTGTAAAGGAACTGTTTGCGTCCGTCTGCGATGACGGACGTTGGGTTATTTTTCCTTTCATCAAAATGCTCCATTCAAATCTCCTTTCTTTTTTTCTTCAAAATTTTAGTGTAGTTTTTCCTGTGGCAAACAATAGCATCGCATCAATTCGGTCGTTGGTTGCAAATAATCAAAATGGATTTTTTTCTCTTTCTACTAGAAGAAATGGCCCATTGTTCCGGGTCAACTTTCCAAACAAAAGTCCTGAGTAATTGGTAGTCCTGAAGGACTTTGGCCGAAGGGAGGCGGAAAAGCTCGTAACTGATCGAGAAAATTATCGGAGTGACAATTTTGCTGCACTGTGGGAGTGGGTAGTGTAAATATGCACTAGTAAAATCAATCTCCATCGGTGTACCCAGGGGTAGACTTGACCCTCGTTTAGCGCATCGAGCCAAAGGTTCACAAATTCAAAAATAATTAAATTTATCCCTGTTGCAGTGACTCATTTAAACCACCTCTCTCTATATGTAAGTCAAAGTCGCCTAGTTTTTACCAGTCAGTTTTTTCAACGTACAAATATATTTTTTGGTCTTACTACTGGTGTTAAATACAATCGAAAGTAACGGTTTTCTCTGGAGAGCCTCGAGGCGATTAAAAACCTTGTTTCTGGCGCACAGCTGTTTTCAAACGAGGCGCTCATCATTTTTAGAACCAGCATGTTTACCTAACACGAGGATCCTTCTTTGCAAAGGCGCCGAATTCGTGTAGCTATGTTGATGATACAAGATATACTGATCAAAGCAATGATTTCTAGTTTTTGCGAGAGCATGTATTTGAGTTATTTTCGTTTTTAATCAAACGCGTGGCAAGATGAGGGTGTGATATTTTTTCTCTCACAACTCTCACAATGAAGAAGGTGCGAGTTTTTTTTATTCATCTTTTGCAAAAAAAGCAGGTCCTGTTTAAAAGTAAGTCTCTCTCATTAAAAACTATCAGATTTTTACAGCGGATTTTAACAATCTTTGTTAAAAGTAAGGAGCTGTCAACAGCTTCTCCAAATTTTCGTAGAGGGCAGGCGCTGGCGCACAGCTGTTTTCTAACGAAGCTCTTACTTTCTGGAACCAACAAGTCTACCTAAGAGGAGGATTTCTGTTTTACAAAAGCACAGAATTCTTGCAACGATGTTGATGACACAAGATGTACTGATCGAGGAAATTATCTTCAGTTTTTGAGAGGACATCTATTTTGAGTTATTCTCGTTTTCAGTCAAACGCGCGGCAAGACGAGAGTGTAATATTTTACTCACAAGTCTCACAATGGAGAAGTTAGGAATTTTTTGTTTTTCGTTTGTTCTATATTCTCTTTAGGAGAAAAAAAAAGTAGGTCTTGCTTGAGCTTACATAGTTTTACGACGGATTCAAACAGTCTTGGTGAAAATTATAAAGCTATCAACAGTTTTCCCAAATATTCCCTTTGTAGAAAGCGGACGTTAGGACTTTATGTTTGTTCTCAATCAACCGAGGCGGCATTTAACGAATCAAGGGGTGTGATTTTTTTCGCGTGTTAAGTTTTTGCTGGGCTTATGCATTTACACTACGGTAAGCAAGTTATGGGAGGCGATTGCGCAGCGCTCTATGCAAACTAAGAAAATAGGATAACTTTCGTAGCGCGAAATTCGATCGCCCTAAAATTTGGTAGATGAATCTGACAGCGTCAGTGATGTGATTGAATACAAGTAACCTGTTGAGCAAAAAAAAAAAGGAAGAAACTGGCAGAACATGACTATGCGAAAAAAATATCACCTCCTGCTATCACACAAAAGGATGAATAGGTATCTATTAGATGTCGGTTTGTGTAAACACAAAAAAATTGTGGGAGGAGATTATTCAGTTTTTCTTGCTTACGAAGCGCGAAATTTAAATATACTCGGATTGAACAGTCGAGTCGAATGGGAGAAATTGACGAGCGTGTGCGACTATTTCCACTCGCCATTGTTTTTTTAACTCCTTTCGTTGAATTGAAATACAGAAAAAAAAAGATACTCGTAAAACTACATGAATAAACGACGCGCGAGGCTTCGGACGTTATTACCAGGTTTAAATCATACGCTAGAGGAAGGAGAATATGAACCTTTTTGTGCACATCAGGAAGAAAATCTCATTCACGCAGCGCGAAATTTAAATACCCGCACATTTAACAATCGAGCAAATGACGATAGTCTTCTACATGATTCAACGGCGTGGTAGGCTTCGGACGTTAATACCGGTTACACATGCTCTCATCACCTTTGTATCGCACAGTGAGCCTCTAATTGAATATATCTTTCGCCAGTTTTAAGCAATGTAAAGGAAAAAACGGTGAAATTTCTTTACTTCAGATACGAAAGCTACAGTCCACCCCACCGTGACTATTTGCATCCTAAAAAATCTACCACAATCACCCCCACGGGGAGGATTTGTCGTATCATCGGTTTTGCTGATGGTTTAAATCTGCCGCTCGTATGATAATCGGAAATTTGAAAAATCCCGCGTGTATTTTAAAGCTGTTTCCGCCATTGTTCCAAAGTAGCCATATACGGTCACTGTTAATCGTTAAACAAAGCCTGCTCAACTTTCAGCTGATCCGCTTCTCTTGATACGAAACTTTGAAACTATTCCATTCCAGTTTAGTCTCGAGTCTGCTGATTCATCTATCAAATTTTGAAGCCCACTAAATATTTTTTCCTATGATTTCTGTCGCTATCATTTCGTTGTGTCGCTACTAGATTTCAGCACTACTCGATTTTCGTCATAATTTTGTAAAGGATAGTTTGGAAATCGTCGTCGTTTTCCCCCTTGTTTACTGAATGTTCTTCTCAATTTTGACGGTACATCTTTTTTGACCACCACCTTCTTAGAGTTGCAATGCATTTTGTACGGAATTATCAGGAGTTATGGCGAAACCATGTAGAAACCAAGCGACCCAACGATGGAGTTGTTTACGATGACTTCCTATTTATCCGTGAAGAATGATATTAACTCAAACTCTTTACAAACGAAACGGTTAGACTTAGGAATAAGACTTCGTTCCTGTTTTTTTTCTTCTTTTTTTTCGTTTTTGTTTAATTTAATATTTTTTAAAACGAATGAAGTCGTTCAAGACTGAATCAAATTAATAGATCTAGAAAGCCGTGCCGAAATCAAATTAATTGTCATTTTATTTCGAAGCGAGAGCATGAGTTTCTTGTCTTAGTTTTCACGATGCTGATCAAAAATTTCAAACATAAAAAGGTGCAAACCTGAGCTATTCTCAATTTTTTTAATCTTTGACTTCAATTTGCCGAGAAGTTTTCAATCACGGTAAAAACGACAATGACAACAAATAACACTGAATAATACAGTAGGTAGGCGTCGTGGTATTTCATTTTGATAAACTTCAACATGAAGCAAGTTTAATTTATTGATGAATTGATTTATGATAAAATTAACAGCGTCCCATTCTTGGAGATTTCATACAGGATTAAAGAAATGTATCAAAGAGCAGCCCTTTCGCTGTTTTAAGCCTTGCTCAATTACAAGTGTACTGAGCCCTAAAATCTTGGATCCGGCGCTTGCCAACCATTGTGTTTCCTTTCGGGAATCCAGCATCAATGAAGCAATAAATATTCCCAAAATACACCGAATAAACCAAAGGAAGGGACCAGATTATCCTAAAGATGAGTTCTGAAATATTTCCAAACAGCATTATCTCGTTTATTGGCGCAAAATTTACACAAATTCCAGGCGTTTTGATCACGACGGGAAAACCAGCGTAATGACGTCCTGAACTTGTTGGGGAGAACGGCAACGCTAACACCGAAAGTCGAAATAGAGTCGTGTCCAGACTATCAGCGCTCTTTCCCGTTCTGAAATGACGTTCTCGTCCTCTTGCTAAATCACTCTATTACAATAGTCGTGACACCGAAACGCTTATTATTTTAAAAACTTCCAGGAAAATGAAATTTTCTATACGGAAAATTCGTTATACTGTAATTGAAGTCCTTGCCAATTTTTAGCTGGCAAGTTTCAATGACTATGCTCGATAGAGCGATTCGCATTTCGTTCATCCTCGAAAATGTCACCTACTTCTTAGCGTCAAAACAATACAACACTCAGTTGTCTTCTTTTGCAATGCTTTTCGTACCGGTCGAGTCTGCATGTAGTGGCTGAAACAATGCGTTTAGGCTCAACGATTTCAAGATATCTTAACAACCGTCAAAAGAATCCTTGTTACTGTTCATGTTATCAGTATGAAACTTTGCTCCCGAGTTACTTATCGTCTTCAAGTAGCTTGAAGCTTACAGCGTTTGAGTTGATGAATCATTACATTATTTACTAATGTCACATTACACTCGATCATCCTCTATCCAATAAGTGGTCGATGAGATAGTTCACATAAACTTGATCGGAATGCCACCTTCCTCAACATGTCTTAACAAACGTCAAAGGATGCAGTGTAAGTCTTTATTTAACTAGCACACAACGTTGCCTCTGGTTTGATAATAGTCTTCAAACCGCTCGAAATGTGCAGGGTTTGAGACAGTTAATAATTATACATCGATAATATCATACTTTCCTCAATTTCCCTCGAAGCTTACATGAGCTGAGTTAGTGAGCCATGACCACGACAATGATGTAACACTTAGTTGTCCGCTTTCGTAATGCATCTTCTGTGGTCACGAAAACAATCGGCTCACCGAAATGTCAACATTTTCAAGATATCTTTACAACCATTTAGTGAATCCTTCTTAATCTTCATTTTGTCAGTATGCTACTTTGCCTCCGAGTAGCTCATTGCCTTCAAACCGCTCGAAGCTTCCAGCGTTTGAGTTGGTAAATCATTACATCATTAGTAATGTCACATTACACTCGGTTGTCCTCTTTCGGATCTGTGGTCAATAAAATAGTTCGCATTTAGCTAATCGAAATGTCACCTTCTTCAACATTTTGTAACATAACTTTAATGATTCAGTCTACTTCTGTATTTCGCCAGTCGGTAATGTTGCCTCCAGTTTGATAATCGTCTTCAAACAGCTCGAAGCCTACAGGGTTTGAGTCAGTTGATAATTATACATCGATAATATTACACTGTTCTTATTTGTCCTCTTTTGCAATGCTTTTTGAATCTGTGGTCGATAAAACAATTTCCATTTTGGTTATCGAAACGTCACAAACTTCAAGATCTCTTTGCAAACGTCAATTGATTCAGTTTGATTCTTCATTTCACCATTGGGAAATGTTGCCCCCTATTGCTGATCGTCCTCAAGAAGCTCGAAGCTTACATGGTTTGAGTAAGTAAATCATAACTTCATTTCTAATTTGATACTACACTTAGATTTTTAAACACTTTAAAATAATTTAATTTCGAAAGCATACATTTTTCTTCAGTAAAAGTACTTTGTGAGTAAAGTTAATTTTCAGCATGTGCTAAACCTTCAAATGGATTAAGCTTTGGGCGGTAGAATTACGAAAAGATGTTCTCAATATCACTATAAAAATTTCTATGGGCAAATGATTGAGAGCGATACGAAAGCTTTTCAAAGTCCGTTAAAATGCAGTTATTTGACCTTTCGCGGTCAACATTCCAGTTGCGAGTCACGCACCTACTTTAATATGATCCAACCCATATGAGGCCGGAAAATGTACATGGGTACACATTTCCAATTGCTCTAACCTCATTTGCCGTAGAAGAAAGATCCAAAGACCATTTTACTTTGGTTATCTTGTCGCTCGTCGTATTTATAACATCTGATGAAACTGCCTGTCAATCTGCAAACTGTCACCAACCTTCGTTGTAAAACGTTTGACATCTTTCTGCACTGTGGCATCTTATCCAGCGGTTCAGTTGACTGTGAGTGTTGTTCGGTTTGTGGTGCAGTAGATCTGGTCGATGCTTTTAAAAGTGGCTCTACACATATGTTGCAGTCAACGTAGTTTTGTATACGGAGAGTCGCCACGCGATGCAAATCATACAAGGGAAAGTTATTTTTTTAGGGGGTAGGGGAAGGGGAAAGTAAAAAGACGTCACTCTGCTGCTAAGCTTTTTTGTTGATGTGAAAATCGAAATCTCTTACACGTAAGTCGCGGAGATCGGGCCTTGGCTAATACTCGTTGGAGAGCTAAATTTAGTACCTGCTAAAAATAGTAAGCCTAAGTAAACAAAACCTGGTTTATGGTAATTACACGATGCCTATTGTTCGCTTAGAGGCGGGGCTTTGGACTTTGTTTTCCACAAATACACTAACTTACACAGTCAACTTTATTACATAAAAAATGGAAGGTTGTTGTTCGTTCAAGTTGCTTATTGGCGGAGTTTATGGTTACAACAATAGAGATCGAATGCTTGAAACGGAAATTGTTCCTTTACTTTCATGCACCAAGAATATCGCAAGTCATGAGTCGGCTTTCAAATTTACCAGTCCTGAAGATGAGATCGACCTTATTTTGTGCCGAGTGCACATATGTCGGCCCCTCTGTAGTTTATGGTTTTAAACGGTAGTTGGGTCTGTTAACAGCGGTTAATAATACCACTCCCTTATGCAAGCCCCACCCATTGGCCACGGAGCATAGCACCCCAGCCTCACATAAGCCACACATCCCCACCACTGCGTTTTGTAGCATGGTGTTGTAAAAATGTACAAAAGGTTCTCTTTCATGCTATTGGGGTATTCCTTGCAATTTAGTGGAAAGAAAAACACCCCTAATAAGTACGACAGGCACAGAGCGCCAAAAAACAAGAATAATTCCCTGCAATAAATAAATGTATTTTACTATTTGTCACCAGACAAAGATGACACTATTACAAAAATGTTTACAGAATAAAATGTTTTGTAGGTTCCAAGAGTTCAATTCTGATAGTGCTTAATTATATGGAGTTTTGCCCTTCACCTACCCCCTAAAGTTCCTTTGTCACCAGTATTGCGTGACAACCCAAATACTTTAAGGGCGTACATATTTGTAGTCAACTCAGTTTAGCATTGAATGAGACTGTCAGATGTAATTTTTAGTGCATTGTAAACTGAGCAATACTCGCAGTCAACTGAACCGTTGAATAAGATGCCACAGTGAAGAAAGATATCGAACGTTTGACAACAAGATGGTGTTCGACAGGGTTGGTGGTTTCATCGGACGTTATCACTTATACAGACCTAAATACGACGAACGACAAGAGAATCACACTAAAATGGTCTCTGGATCGGTCTTCTGCGGCAAATGAGGTTAGAGCATTTGGAAATATCTTTCTATGTACATTTTTCGGCCTCATATGGGCTGAAACATATTAAAATATGTTACTCGCGACTGGAATGTTGACCGCAAAAGGTCAAATAACTGAATTTTAACGGACTTTGAAAAACTTTTGTATCGCTCTCAATTATTTGCCCAAACAAATTTTTACAGTAATATTGGGAACATCTTTTCGAAATTCAACAAACCAAAAGTTTAATCCATTTGAAGGTTTAGCACATGGTGAAAATTAATTTTATTCACGAAGTATTTTTACTGAAGAGAAATGCATGCTTTCGAAATTAAATTATTTTAAGCGCAAAGAAGAGCGCAATGTTTACAAAAATCATTTTGTGAGGTCTTATGAGATCGAAAAAGAAGATTTGAGTGTTTAAAAGACAAAATAGTGATTCGTTTTTGCACGCGAAGCCCTCAAACTCGTGCAATAATTTGCTGCTAAAAATGACGATTTTAACAGAATTTCGTTATTCGTAAAAAGATATTTTGCCAAAAAAAGTATCCAGTGATTTTAGTTATAGTCTAGCCTATCTAACATTAAAATAAGAAAGAAATCGAATTTTCCACCCTTGCCGCGATATGTTTGATTTTTACAGACAAACGCTCCTAAGACTTCTTTCTAAAGCTGACGTTTTGAGGTTAGGCCGTTCGTCGATCTTCGTGGTCGACCAAGAATTTTTTTCCACCCCAGTAAAGTCAGCAAAGAATGATTCTTTTGACGGGGTATTTAAGCAAAATAGGCAAGCGAATCACCATTTTTTCGAAGCGTATCTTCAATGTCATAAAATTGTTGTCATAAAGAAACTTTAGACCGAACCTGCATACCCCATTCTTAACCGTTAAGAGTTTCTAAGACTTCTTTCTAAAGCCATCGTAGTATCCTTACAACTTCATAGGCTAATTTTTTCGTACTTAACCCTAAACTTGTAATGTCGCGGTTTTTATGTCTCAGGAATTGCAGCCAACTCCTCCTAATACAGATGTACTATTGCTTCTACCAGCTGAAGAAGTTTTCTATTTGTTGCTTTTCTCAGCTTGTCTAAAAGCGACAGAAACAACAGCAACAACTTTATTTGTTTATACTAAATTAAAAATGGAGAGAATACAGGCTGCCTATAATAACCATTGGGAGCTATAAAGATAGGGCAACCTTACTTAGGTTATAATAATTGACTATATTAAAGGGCCAGGTACCACACACGCGCACACACTACACAAAACACAAAACAAAATAAAGCTAGTAGAAAAATAAAGACAGCAAAAGAAAGCTAAGTGTGCCAGTATTAAACAGCGGAGGGCCAGAAGAAATATAGTTTTGGTAAATCTGCAATTAGTATTTAGCAATAAGAATTGATTTAAACTTTTTCCTAAAACGTCTGAGAGAGAGAAGCTTTATGTCATCACTTACATCATTCCAAACTTTATCACCTGAAAGCTTATGCTGTAAATTCCATAATTTTTTTCTGGCCTTTAGGATAACATAAGTCATCCTAGAGAACAACCGAATGTTATATCTATGTATGTTCCTAGCAGGATTAAAAAAGGGTATCAAAGACTTAAGGTAAAAGTTGGACTTAAGTGTTCAGTGAAGCTGGAAAAGATGATTATTCTTATAGCTTTCTTTTGTAATGTAAATAGAGGTTGCAAAGTTGACTGATATACATATCCCATACTGCTTACGTAGTCTTCATTGCTGCGAAGATCGCTTTCATATTCACGTCTTTATCCGCAGTTCAGATATACGACTTTCATATATTCACAGCCGTTTATTCACCACTTCACGGGTTTATTTGGAACCAACACAGTGACCAGCTCCCAGTTGGCTCGTTAGCTCGGTTGGTCGAGCACTGCACCGGTATCGCAGAGGTCATGGGTTCAAATCACGTACAGGCCTGAATTTTTTTCAGGCCTTCTTTTCACTACTGCTTAAGTAGTGTTCATTGTTGCGATGATCGCTTTTATATTCACGTCTTTATCCGCAGTTCAGATATATGACTTTCATATATTCACAGCCGTTTTAACGATACTGTTTTCAAAGATTGGTGACATAAACCTCAACCATTCTTGTTGAATGGCAGAGGAACCTGATTTTAAATGGGTCTTCTGAACGTTTTGCCGTATTTTACTTCTCCTAACATAGAGATCGGTTATATTTCCCAGAGATGGATCGTTCAACTGATTAAACACCGCCGCTGCCACCGCATAATTTTTTTTTTCTTTGACGAAACCAATATTCTCCGATATATCTATTATTACACATATTACTCGAAAGCCAAAGGTGCATTTACTCTGATATATGGTTTGTTTTGTTTTGTTTTGTTTTTTTCTTCACCAGGATATTCAGCTTTCTTGAGATTTGGATGAGCCGTATTTAAAATAGAAGGCAAAATAAAAGAAGATAAAAGTGAAGGAATATTGAATATAGGAATACTTCGTAATCCAAAAAAACCTCTTTGGAAATACTGCTGGTCACCTCTTGAAGTTCCGTCTTGGTAGTATCCTTATTACAGTCACTGGCTAATTTGTGTGTGCGTAACCCTAAACTTGTCGAGGTTTTCATGTCTCAGGAATTGGAGCCAACTTCTCCTTGTGCAGATGTACTATTGCTTTTTCCAGTTGGAGAAGTCTCCGGTGATAGCATCCGTTCGGAACAAATTTCTTTTGGTTCCTTTTGCTCATCTTGTCGAAAAAAGACGCAAAGAAATAATTACAGAAATTCATATTCAAAGTATTTAGGATTAGAATAAGAAAATCACGCAAAATTTCGTGTTAGAATTTTCCATTCACCATTTTGCGTAATGGCATTGTTAACCATGGAGTCTGTGCCTCAGTGATAGAGCACTGGAGCACAAGTTTGGGGACTCATGAGGACTCTTTGTCCCACGCTCGAAACAAAGAAAAAATCTTCCACTATTTCGTTACTAAGCTCAAAAATTTAACATCTCTCTAATTCTAAAAAACTTTTTCCCTTTGTTAGGCCTCTTCACCAGAGCACATCTAACAAGAAAGAAGCGTATGTCCCCTCATGGGTTGTGCCTGTGATGGCGAAAGATGATATGATAAAAAAGACATGCTAAATTCAATCTCAGTTTGAGAGTCGATGCCAAGAGAGGTAGTTGCTCCGCAAAACTTTGGTCCAAGATTTGCATCCTGAGTTCCAAACCTGTACACTGCTAAATGTGTTATTCATCGGAAGCCCTATTCGTGCCGCTTGCAAAATGGGCGCCGCATTTTCGAGTCAAAACGACCACTTTTATACAAAAACGGGATTGCTTTCATTATTTTTGGACTTTATCTCCAGGTAACTCATTACTACAAGCTACAAAAGACGGATAAACAGGATAGTCAGTACCTTACCACTTTTGCTGAGTAGGGCCTAGTTAAATAGAAGACGGAATACGCTATCCAACGAATAAATCACCATCCAGCGGATGTGATACCAAAACGTACTGCGCTATCTAACGGATAAAGATTTATCCAACAGAACGCTGGCCCCAACAATTGGGGCCAGATTCTTGCGAGGAAAGATGAAGGTGCAGACATTTCTGCTCTTTGAAACAAAACAGTTTTTCTGCAAGGTATTCATTCCAAACTTTACACACATTAACTGAATCGCTGTCGAGTATTAAAAGTGAAAATTTTCAGTGGCTTCTTGAAAATCTAAAATTAGCAACACGATTTTTATTAAAGTGGAACTTGCATGTGGAACTTATAAAAATTTGAAAACCTGACAATGAAATCTTGAACAACTAACAAAAATTTGCCGGTAACCAGACAAACAGCCTTTTTGATCAGTCCAACTTATTTGTTAAGGCTACTGTGGATAGTTTATGATTCAAAAGATAGAATTTTTGAAATGTCATTTTTTTAGTATCAGATAATGTAATTATTCTATCGTTGATTCTCTTTTGTAGAGTGGTACGGTTAAGTAGTTTGTTAACTTTCCTAGGAGGCTCTTCTGAGTAAATTACAATTAATAATAATAAAAAAAAAAAAAAAAATTACAACAATGATAAATAAAGAATAGAAATTGTATCTTCATATACACAGTCAAAACTTTCAAACTTTCATTTTCAATGCATCATTTCCCAAGGTAATAAAAATGTCACTTTAATTTTGGAAATGCCTTTATTTCTTTCTTAGTCTTTTGTCCGATGTTCACAGCACAAGTAAATGATTGATGCGCCGCCGCATGTCCTGCATATCGGAAAATTTTCATTAACGTGATAAATGCAAAAATATGACTTGATAGAACTAAGAAAACACCTGAGAATGGCAACGCTCGCTCTTCAGTCGTCAACAAATTTCATATATTTATCGTCCAAGTCTTAGCCCCTTTTTCTATTATTAGTGAATACAGGAAGACGTTGGCTCGCAGCAAAAAAAGATAAAAAAAATTGAAGTTTGTGACGATTTCTCACAAAGACTTGCATAGACAATTCACCATACCTAATGAATGTGAAATATAAAGAGAATGTGATCTCTTGATCAGTTACAGCTGGCTTTCCAGAGAATGCTAAGGAGAAACATCAAAATAAAACTGATCATGACCAAACATAGCGATGATGTAAAGAACGGAGAAATATGTAGAGTTCGCCAAATTCCGGTGAATTGTAGGGCACAAATTCTAAAATTTAGCCGCAGTCCGGAGGGGGAGGAGGAGAAGGGAGGAAAGTTATCATGGGATGGGGGGGGGGGGGGTACCAAGGGAGCTCTCACTCTTTTACGATCAATTTCATATGTGTAGTTTGTGAGGAAATAGAAAGAGAAAGACCTGACCCATCTCCTTCTCTAACTACTATTGAGTGTCAAAGAAACTAATTAAAAGGTGATCAATTTAAGGAAGCCACCTGCGTATGTTAACTTGTCCATAGCTCAAGTTTTTTAGAGTTCACATTTTCTTGTCTTATATGCATCATTTCTCAAAGTAATTAGAAATTGTGTCTGTAATTTCATAATTTCAAGTGGCTACCAGCGTTTTCATTCAACAAGGTTTATGACCCCTAAATTATTAGGGTATGTCGAAGGTCTTAAAAGAAACGTGCAAGCATTCGCCTTTTGAACTGAAGAGGCGAATCCACAGAGAATAGAGAACAGTGCTGGTGAAGATTTCTCCCAATCATCTGAGCATCAAGAGTGGTGGGTGAATTACTAATTCGTTCAAACCTCATGTTGCCGCCCACCCCATTTCTGTCAATCATTAGTATATATTTTTGCGTGGTTCGTGCGGTTGTCAAATTAAGATCAATAGACTTTAATTGTGCTTTTGTCGCAAACTTTAAATTGCTTTTTGGCTGACCTGCAGGCCTTTTTACTGCCTGAATATAGACTAATTGCCAGTTTTTTCGTTGTTGTTATTCTTGTAGTCCAATTTTTTTTGTTGGACTGCTGAAGGTTCCAGTTATCTACAACTATAAGCGGTTCGAGTGAGCTTTTTTTCTCAAAAACGCATTTCAAAATACGGTGTTACACGCGCTAAAGCTGAGAAAATAATTAAAAGTAAACACCAGTACAAAAGCAGATGATTGCCTCTTGCTCCCTAATGGAAAAATATCTATAAAAGGTGGAAACTGCATTTTTAAATAAGAAAGACGAAGTTGAGAGTAGCAGAGAAATTAGACTATGAAATGAATTCCGTAATTCTTGATGTTTGTTACTTTTGCTAAATTTTGTCAATAGAAGATTGATAAAGGAATTTGTAGGGTTTGAATATGTATACTTAAGACTATTGAACTTTGAAGTTTGAAGCAAATGTCGTTTACGAATTCTTTGATATCCATAATTTTCATCAATCACTTAAGTTCTTAATTCAATCTTATTTGCCGACTTTTTCAGTAGCGAAAATAGGACCAGAATGGTTGAAATCGTCACAGTTGGACACGTCTTCCTCCTGGGTTTACAGGTGTTGGTGTCTTCCAACGTGGTCAGTTCAAAGTCTTATGAGTAAGTTCTTTCAGTCTCATTACCAAAGCTAGTTGGGAAACGATTAGATCAGATTGCAAAGTAAAAATATATTAGAACTGTTTTATAAAGCGTACAACGAAATCTGTTCAGATTGATCGATTTCAAAGCAATATGAGGGGGTAGAAAACAGATGTAACGGAAGCCTCATTGGCGCATAAGGGGAATGAAATTAGCGTTATGCTGCGAAGATCGCTTTCATATTCGCTTTGTAACTCTCAGTTTACACAAAAATGGCTTCAAATATTCACAGACATTCATTCAACACTTTCGCCATAAACCCGTAAGTTACGCGTTTATGGCGAATCAACATCATGACCAGCTCCCAGTTGGCTTGTCAGCATCGGTATCACACACGTAATGGTTTCAAGTCCCGTACAGGCCTGAACGTTTTTCTGGCCTTATTTTCATTATTGCTTTAGTAGTGTTCACTACTACAAGATTCGCTTTTGCATCCAATTCCTAATTAGCAGTTCACATATATGATTTTTACATATTCGCAGTCACATAAACTATTATATTAAGTTAAGAATTAGGACATTTTAAATAGTTCCGCTGTAAGTATGTTAGTGTTTTAAGGTCAATGCCCTCCTTTCACGACTATTATCACAATTTCATTAATGTCATAGCGCGCAACTGAAATTGTCTTAGGATATGGCACATTTATTTGTTCTCTCCTCCAGAACATTCTTTTGATGGAATGATTGTAATTCCAGGTGCTTTGAGGGAAACTGTGCCATGACAGGCTCTTGCCGGTCGGCTCCTGGAGCTGGTTTTAGCCCTTACTGCTGGATAGCATCCGACTCGTGGGGGCATAAGCTAAAGTGTGGGACTAAAAGTGATTGCAGAGACGCTGCTCTTAATTGGGGAAATTGTGTCTTCGCCTCATGTGCTTTTGATCGCGGTAGCGGAAGATCCTGTGACCGGATGAACAGGGAGAAACTTGGAGAGCTTAAGAAGGAATGTGGTAGTGAAGGTTTCAGTTTTGATTCTTGGGCCAACAGGTACGAGAAAGCTCGTAAACTGTACGACAAGTTTAGCCCCTGCGTCGGTGGTGC
This sequence comes from Pocillopora damicornis, assembly GCF_964200805.1. Classification (NCBI taxonomy): domain Eukaryota; kingdom Metazoa; phylum Cnidaria; class Anthozoa; order Scleractinia; family Pocilloporidae; genus Pocillopora; species Pocillopora damicornis. The sequence goes on from NC_142673.1 coordinate 26,279,170, forward strand.
CATTGAGGATGAAACCAAAAAGGTTATAAAATATTGTCACTGCTTCAACTCCTGTGGAAAAGATCAGACTGAAGATGGCACCTGCACAGTCCAAGGTTTGGATAGGAGATTGGATATGGAGTTGGACGTCAAAACTCCTTACACAGCGGTGTAAGTTTTTTCGGTTTTCATCTTATTTATTAGTAGTTTTACAAAACTGCATTCTCTAATTTTTCACTGATCAGTGACTTTTCCATCATTCTGGTGACGTTTTGCGTTCCGTAAGCATCATGTAAATCATTACATTAGTCACCAATCTCTTACAGTTAAGGCCATAAACATTAACTTTTTATCATTTACCTCCTCTTTCTCCTTTTTCCTGAAATAAAGATGCGCCTTAGATTGTGAACCGGAAGAAAAGGTATGTTAAAGTTTCTAGTAAGTCAATTGTTATGGTTTGTTTTCTTTGCTCAGAGGCAAAAACGATCCTCGAAAAACTGAAGCAGATCTTCATCCTTCTCCTTAAAACCAATTATTTGTACCTTTCTCAAATATGCACGATTCTCCGCCTGGTTGGTTTGCCTCTGCCTACTAATTAGATTAATTTTCTCTGTCCAACAAGTCTATCAAAACCTCACCATGTTGTTGGTTGAAGTGCACTTGGTTGCGCCGGCTCTTTTATCCGCGCTCAATTCAAATAACCTATAACGAGTGATCAAAATTAAATGCAACGAGTTCAAGTAATTTCTGACAGGATTGGAGTGAGACAATTTTCCTCAGTGTTTACAGGCATGATAGAAAAACATTCAAACTCGGAACTATCAAGAGAGAAATCTGGCCGATAGTCAAAGTGGTTCTGCGAGTCTGCTGCGATCACCACTATCCCACAAGGTTTTCTTTGAAGAAAAAATCAAGAAAACGTGCACAAAATGTTACAAATGAATGGGGTTTTTTCCCCTTTATGATCCTTCTCTGCGTCATTAAGTTTGTCTTTTGATCTTTGGGTATTATAATTATGGGAGCAAAAATTAGAGGCAAGGCAAGGGAGAAGCACTAAGGCTATGCAATAAAAAAATTTGAATTAATGTATAACCGTATTTTTCCACAGCTTGTCTTCTTGCAGAAAGTGAAAAACGAGCATCCCACTGAAAAAGCTACTAAAAAGGTCATCATAACGAAAGGAATGACTTCTTCCAAGTCTACGTCCAGTGGTGGAAGTTCAAGTGCAACAGTGTCTGGGGAAGTCGGATTTAAAGTGATGAAAATTTTTGACGTAAAGATCGGCGCATCAGGAACATTGGAGCATAACTGGAGTTTGTCTACAACTAGGACAGAATTTCAGCAAGTAACCAGTGAGATATCCATTGGTGTTGAGCCAGGAGACGAAGCATCAGTGTTTCAGGTTGTTGGCGAGTGTAAAAACAGTGACGGCACTGTTTACACAGTGAAAACACCCACTTATGTTATCAGAGGCAAAGATGGCTCATCCGAAACCAAGAAGGCAGATTTCTCTAAGGCCGAAAAAGGATTGGCGTAGAGAAGATTCAAGACATTAAGTTCTATGCCTTGTCATCAAATAGTTGAATTTCAACCAAATAAAATCATCTTATAATGCAAAGCGTGGTGTTTTTATTTTCGTTGATGTATTTACTCATGTTATTCTCGTCAGTTCGCTATATATGGAAAAATGCGTTTCTCGGCACTAATTGCAAATACTATCTCTAATACCATGTGCTTTTAGAATAATTCTGACGTATTGAACTTTTTCTTTGATTATACCAGCCAGTATAAATCACATTTACATGAGCATTCAGAGTAATAAAGGACCATAAAGAAGATCTGATAAAATTCAGACGAAGGAACTTTTTATCAACCTCAGGGGCACCTCTCACCATCTGTGCAGGGAGAAAAAAAGATTGAGAAAGCATTAAATTTTCTTTAAATTTGGTTAACTGTGCGATTAGACACATCTCTAGAACTCATGTTTTTGAAAAAATCCCTTTTTATTCACACGATTTCTTCATAACTATTTCCTTAATGGTTTCTTTCAAGTACAGTCTCACATTTGAAGGCGATAACGTTGCGCAAGCTGCACAAATGTTCAAAATTCCACAGAAACTTTAACCCGTGGAAACCACCTGAGTTAAAACCTTTCATAGAAAAAAAGGCAACCTATTGCGTATGAACCACAATCATTTTGGGAAAACCTTTTATAAACTTCTGTCAATAATATCGTTGCATGCATTCACGTCACTGAGGACGTCTGTCAAGTAATTAGAATTGTGCGACCCATGACTCACGCTGTAAGCCGTTAGCTTGTAATATCTTAGAGTTCCTGACGTTCACAACAGGCGATTTGGTGCATTGCAGGAAAGTGATAGCTTCCAAGTCACGTTTTCTTCAGTTGGGGCCTACCTGCACTGGCAAAAACGATTGTTCCTTTTGACAAATTTTCCGTCATCACTGGCACTTAACATGTGCGGATGATTTGTCGCGACAAAAATTTTGGCCGAAGAGGACAAATCTTCTAACGCACCACCAACAAAATTTGTTGTTTTTGATTTTTTTAAAAGAAAGGCAAGTGGGCAGCAATGCACGCACGAACTAAAATAATCTTTTTACGCGTTTCGTTTGAGACGATAGTATTCACAGGGCATGTTAAGGTGTTGAACACATACTACTTTTGTGATCAGACCATTTACAAATTTTACGCTTCTTTGGTTCTGGCTTTACTTGGTTTTATTTACGGGCTTTTTCTTCTTTCAATTAATGGTTTTATTACCAGAGATTAACTCGTCTACATCCGAACATGTCGAAAAAACAGCATTAAAAGGCGAGTATTGACAAAGGCGAGTGTTCAACCAAAGGCAATAGGATCTCCGGATCCTTGCGGAACTGGTTACCGCGGAAAGATCGCTCGCGAGATTTGTGACAACCTGATAGCTGCTGAACTTTTTAATGAGAAAACTTTTCTAGATAACTCAACTGCTTTTCAGGATTTTTATAAATTTTTTTTTTGAAAAAATAAATTTAACAAATCGACTTGAATTTGATCGAAAAAACAAGGTTTGGAGAAACCTCGAGCATGAAAAGAAGGCAGTCTTCTGAAAAGAAGGCCCTGCTCCTTTATTCATTTTTCCAAAATCCGTTGTCAGACCTAGAGAATATTCGGATGAGGCATCATTATTCAAAGTTCGCCTCAAATACACTCTTGGAAGCTTCAAAATGAAATTTCAAATAACTTTCAATTGCTTTGGGTGATCCCTGTCTCCAGGATAACTTTCTTTAAAAAATAAAAGTGTAGGAAAAAAAAACCTCTTTGGAAATACCGCTGGTCACTTCTTGAAATTCCGCCATGGTAATATTCTTCTTACAGTCATTGGCTAATTGTTGTCTGCGTAACCCTAAACTTGTTTTTCATGTCTCAAGAATTGGAGCCAACTCCTCCTAATACAGATGTACTACTGATTTTACTAGCTGGAAAAGTTTCTAGTGATAGGGGTCCTATCGAAACTACCATTTTGGGGCAAAAACGGCATTGATGTGATTGTTATTGGACTTTACTTCCAGTGAACTCATCACCTCAGGTTATAGAAGAAGGATAAACTGATAAACAGCAGTTATAGGAACGTTTTACTAGAACCTAGTTAAATAGAAGACGGATTGCGCTATCCAACGAATAAATAACCATCGAGCGGATGTGATAGCAAAACGTATTGCGTACCACTAGGGCTCAGTTGTTTAAAGGGCGAATAACACTATCCAACGGATAAATTGCCATCCAGCGGACAAGTGTTAACATAACGTACTGCACTATCCACTGGATGTAAATTTTTCCAATGGATAACGTTATCCACGTTTCGAAAATCTGGGTCTGATAGACATTTATCCAACAGAACGCTTTGTCTTACAATTGGGGCCTGATTCGTACGAGAAAAGGTGAAGGTGCACACATTTCTGCTCTTTGAAAGAAAACATTTTTTCTGCTAAGTATTCATTCAAAACTTTATACACAGTAACCGAATCACTATTGAGTATCGTGATTATTGAAAGTGAAAATTATCAATTGAAAATCTAAAACTAGCAACACAATTTTCAGTTAAGTAGGAATGATATATGGAACTTATAAAAATTTTAAAACTGGACAATAAAAAGGATTTTCTGGTAGCCAAAAAAACACAGCCTTTCTGATCAGAGTTGATCAGTCCGACTTATTTTTTAAGGCTTCTGTGGATGGTTCATGATTCAAACGCCTCAATTTTTTAAATTTCATTTTTCTAGTATCAGATCATGTAATTACTCTATCGTTGATTGTCTTTCACAGCACAGTAAGGTGCAGTAGTTTATTAACTCTCCTAGATGGCTATTCTGAGTAAATTTACAGTTACTGATAAAAAGCAACAACAACAACAAATTACAACAATGGTGAATTAAGAATAGACTACTTCGCCCATAAAAGTGTATCTTTAAATACCTAATTCATAGCTCAAACTTTCAAACTTTCATTTTAAATGCATCATTTCCCAAAGTAATAAAAAATGTCATTTCAATTTTAGAAATGACTTTATTCCTTTCTTGTTCTTTATTCCAAGGTTCACAGCACCTGTAAATGATTGATGCGCCGCCGCAAGTCCTGCTTATCGGAAAGTTTTCATTACCGTAATAAGTACGCTAAGAGAGGGAAATAAAGTAAAGTGATTAAGGTGTCTCCTATATGTTCATAACAAAAAAAATTGCACAAAATTACCGAAAAGTGACGATTTTAGAGCTATTGATGTAAACACCGATATTCATTGACTTGCGAGAAATAAGAAAACACCTGAGAATGGCAACGCTTGCTCTTCAGTCGTCAATAAATTTCATACATTGACCTTCCAAGTCTTAGCCCCTTTTTCCATTCAGTGAAGAAAAGAAGACTTTGGCTCGCAGCGAAAAAAAAATTGAGGTTTGTAACCATTTCTTGCAAAGGCTTGCATAGGCAATTCGCCATACCTGAGTTATTGTTTATCGTATGAACAATGTCAAGAAAATTAATGAATGTGAAATAACGAATGACCTGATCTCTTGATCAGTTACAGCTGGCTTTTCAGAGAATGCCAAAGAGAAACTTGAAAATGAAACTGATCAAAGGAGGAGAAAAATATGTAGAGCTCGCCAAATTCCGGTTAAGCTGCAAGGCATAAATTCTAGAGAGAAAAGTTATCATGGGGTTGGGGGTAACACGAGAGCCCTCACGTTATAATGATCAATTTCATAGGTGTGCTTTGTGGGGAAATAGAAAGAAAAAGAACTGATTCATCTTCTCCTCGAAGCAACATAACGTCTATCAATTGACAGAGAAAAGAATTAAAAGGTGATCTATTAACTACGAAAGGTTTAAAGTCTGTCGGCTATAAACTTCAGGAAGCCACCTGCGCATGTTAATTTTTTCATGGCTCAAGTTTTCGGAGTTTTAACATTTTCTCTTGTTTTATATGCATCATTTCTCAAAGCAATCACAAATTGCGTCCGTAATTTCATAATTTCAAGTGGCTACCAGCATTTCATTCAACAAGTTTTATGACCCTTAAATTATTGGGGGATGTCGTAAGTCTTAAAAGTCTTTTAAAATGAAGAAGCAACTGCACAGAGAATAGAGGACAGTGTTGGTGAAGATTTTCTCCCAATCATCTGAGCATCAAGATTGGTGGGTGAATAACCAGTTAGTTTAAGCCTCGTGTTGCCGCCTATCCCATTTCTGTCAAGCATTAGTAGGCCTTTTTGTGTGGTTTATTCAGTTGTCAAATAAGATCAATATACTTTACTCGTTGGTTTTTTCACAAATTTTACATTGCTTTTTGGCTGATCTGTAGATCCTTTTACTGCCTGATTATAGACTAGTTGGCACTTTTGTTTTTTTTTTTGTTGTTGTTGTTGTTGTCCAGTTTTTTTTTCTTTTGTTGGACTGCTGAAAGTTCTAGTTATCTACCGAAAGTTCTAGTTATCTACAATTATAAGCGGTTCGAGAGATCTTTTTTTCTCAAAAACTTATTCGAAAAATACGGCATTACACGTGCTAAAGACAAGAGTATAATTAAAAGCAAACACAAGTATAAAAGAAGATGATCACCTTTTAGCGCCTCGTGTGAAAAAAAAAAAATTCCATAGAGCATGGAAAATTGCATTTGTAAATGAGAAAGCCGTGTCTAAGAGTATCAGAGAAATTAAGGTATAAAATGAACTGAGTAGTTCTTGATGTTTGTAACTTTTTGTGAAATTTTGTCGATTGAAGACTGAAAAAAAAGACTTTAAAATAATTTGTAGGATTTAAACATATACTAAACTTTGAAGTTTGAAGTCAATGTCATTTACTAATTCTTTGCTATCCATAAATTTAATCAATCGCTCGAGTTATTTAAATCAATCTTATATGCCGATTTTTTTTACAACCGACAATAGTACCAGAATGGTTGAAATAATCAAAACTGGGCACATTCTCCTCCTGGGTATACTGGTGTTGTTGTCCTGCAACTTGGTCAGGTCAAAATCTTATGAGTAAGTTCTTTCAGTCTCATTACCAAAAGCTAGTTAGGTAACAGTTAGATCAGATTGCGAAGTAAAAATATATTAGAACTGTTTTATAAAGCATACAACGAAATCTGTTCAGATTGATCGATTTCAAAGTATCTTGAGAGGGTAGAAAACAGATGTAACAGAAAACTCATTAGCGTATAGAGGGAATGAAAGTAGTTAAGCCACGAAGATCGCTCTCATTTTTATTTTATTAATCAGCAGTACACATATATGATTTCAAATATTCACAGGCATTAAGTTATCACTCCACGGGTTTATGGCGAATCAACATAATGCCTAGCTCCTAGTTAGCTTGTTAGTATCGGTATCGCAGACGAAATGGGTTCAAATCTTGTACGGGCTTAAACTTTCTTAAGGCCCTATTTTCAGTACTGGTTAAGTAATTTTCATTGCCACGAAGGTCGCTTTTACATCCATTAGCAATTGACAAGTGTGATCTTTATATATTCACAGTCATATAAACTATTGATTTAAGAATAAGCATATTTTTTCATTTTTAGCTGTTAGTATGGTAGTGTTCTAGGGTCAATGCCCTCCTTTCATGACTATTATCACAATTTCATTAATATCATAATCCACCACTAAAACTGTCTTTGGATATGGCATATTTATTCGTTCTCTCCTCCAGAGCAGGCTTTTGATGAAATGATCGTAATTCCAGGTGCTTTGAGGGAAATTGTGCCATGACAGGCTCTTGCCGGTCGGCTCCTGGAGCTGGTTTTAGCCCTTACTGCTGGATAGCATCCGACTCGTGGGGGCATAAGCTAAAGTGTGGGACTAAAAGTGATTGCAGAGACGCTGCTCTTAATTGGGGAAATTGTGTCTTCGCCTCATGTGCTTTTGATCGCGGTAGCGGAAGATCCTGTGACCGGATGAACAGGGAGAAACGTGGAGAGCTGAAGAAAGAATGTGGTAGCAAAGGTTTCAGTTTTGACTCTTGGGCCAACAGGTACGAAAAAGCTCGTAAACTGTACGACAAGTTTAGCCCCTGCGTCGGTGGTGCCATTGAGGAACAAACCAAAAAGGTTATAAAATACTGTCACTGCCTCAACTCCTGTGGAAAAGATCAGACTGAAGATGGCACCTGTACAGTCCAAGGTTTGGATAGGAGATTGGATATGGAGTTGGACGTCAAATCACCCTACACAGCGATGTAAGGCTCTTTTCATCTTTTTTATTAGTAGTTTTACAAAACTGTATTCTTTAATTTTCCCTCAGTGGCTGTTCTATCATTCTGGTAACGTTTGGGGTTCCGTAAGCATGATGTAAATCATTGCATTAGTCACCAATCCCTAGGAGATAGGGCCATAAACATTTAACTTTTAATCATTTAACTCATCTTTCTTTTTTTTCCTAAAAAATAAAGATGCGCCATAGATTGTAAACCAGAGGAAAAGGTATGCTAAAGTGTCTACTGAGTCAGTTATTATGGTCTGTCTTCTTTACTCAGAGGCATAAGTGGTCTTTGAAAAAGCAGATAAACAACCAGAAAGAGCAGTTTCTTCATACTTCTCCTTAAAGTCAATTATTTGTTTCCTTTTTGATTTGCATGATTCTCCGCCTAGTTGGTTTGCCCCTGGCTAATCATTAGTTTTAAGGTCAAGTAATTTCTTTCTGATAGGATTGGAGTAAGACAATTTGCCTCATTATCTACCAGCATGATAGAAAAACATTCAAACTCGGAACTGCCTAGATCTGGCCGTGGGTCTGCGCGTCTGCTGCGATCACCAATCTCTCCCACACGGTTTTCTTTGAAGAAAAAACAAAGTGTTAAGAAAAAGTGCACAAAACGTCACAAATAAATGGGATTTTGTCCTCTTTCTGATCCTTCTCTGCGTTATTTAGTTTGCCTTATGATCATCTGATATGTTAATTATGGGAGCAAAAAGTAGAGGCTACACAAGGGAGAAGCACCAAGGCTAAGTAATAAAAATGCAAATCAATGTATAAACATTTTTTCCACAGCTTGTCTTCTTGCAAAAAGTGATAAACAGGCATCCCACTGAAAAAGCTACTAAAACGATCAGCATAACTAAAGGAATGACTTCTTCCAAGTCTACGTCCAGTGGTGGAAGTTCAAGTGCAACTGTGTCAGGGGAAGTCGGATTTAAAGTAATGAAACTTTTTGACGTAAAGATCGGCGCATCAGGAACATTGAAGCATAACTGGAGTTTGTCTACTACTAAGACGGAATTTCAGAAAGTGACCAGTAAAATATCCATCGGTGTTAAGCCAGAAGACGAAGTATCAGTGTTTCAGGTTGTTGGCGAATGTAAAAACAGTGATGGCACTGTTTACACTGTGAAAACACCCACTTATGTTATCAAAGGCAAAGACGGTTCATCCGAAACCAAGAAGGCAGATTTCTCTGAGGCCGAAAATAATTTGTCGTAGAGACGATTTCAGACATTCGGTTCTATGCCTTGTAATCAAATTGAGTTTCAACCAAATAAAATCATCCTATAATGCAAAGCGTGAGTGATGTGTGGCGCCCAAACTTGTGTAGCATAGCCTAGATGTGGTCTGACGATGGTTAAATAAACTGATCTTCTTACAATGGTACTTTGTTTATGACGCGTGCTTCGTTTAACAAACCCAAGCAACTTGTTTGCGCGAGCATTGCTCTGAGACGAGAGGTTAATTGCATTCAGAGTATGACGTAGACCAGCAAAATCGGCTTTGGATGTGGATATTCGTTGGTGCTTTAGCCGTGGCCATGAGATCAAAAGACAGGATGTTGTGGTCAGAGAAGATTCCTGCATTTGCGCGCGGATAATACTTCAGTCGTTGTCACACTTTGTGGGTTACTTGAAATAATAAGGTCTAAGACGTTATTTTCCTGCATTGGTAACTTGTTTGTTTGAGTTAGAAAATGATCTTTGAGTAGATCGACAAAGCGTACCTCACTGACACCACTGGGGTTACATGGAGAGTCCCTTGGGATTTTAGGTAAATTAAAATCACATAAAATCAGCATAGAGTCATAACAATTACAAATTTGGTTAAGAAAAATATTAAATTTATCCATCCAATCATCTTCACTGAATATGTTGTAGCCAGAGTGAAGAAATTCTAGATCTTCAATGCTATCATTGAGCCATGTCTCGCAGACCTCGACTAAATCAGCGTTTTCCGAATATACTAGATCTTGAGAGCAGTTCATGTTAGAGATGATTGTGTTATTCTTTGTATGATGATTCATCAAACTTCGTGCGTTTAAGGAGAGAAATTCTGAATTTCTTGTGCTCGTAAAGACAGGACTTTTTCTACTATGACATGTGCGAGTCCAACCAGGGTTTGGAGAAATATCGCTAGCCATGATTATTAGGGCAGCGTAGAATATTGCAGAAGATAGCAGGTCTTTGTCAATTACGAAAATGAATAGACCATACTTTGTTTCGCTTTAATCGGGATAGATGATGTTATTTCGGCTTGAATAAGTCGCTCTCCTTTGAAAAAAGAGCTGGAGATAGATGCTGATCCAAGGAATGTTTCTGAAGGAGAAAGCCCTCGTAGTGTGATGTAACAAAGATAGAAAATTGACATTGTTTGTAGAGCGTATTTGAAGCGTGTGGACGCCGCCATTTTGGAAGTGAAACTTGTAATGTCGAAGTTTTTATGTCTCAGGAATTGGAGCCAACTTCTTCGAATACAAACGCACTACTGCTTCTACCTGCTGAAGAGGTTTCTGGTGATAGCACTCCTTTCGAAACAAAGGTCTTTTTGTTGTTTTTGCTTATCTTGTCTAAAGGCTATGTCTAAATCTGCAAAAAAAAAAAGCAAAGAAGCAATTACAGAAGTCTATATTCAAAGTATTTAGGAATAGAATGAAAATATCACGCGAAATTTCATGTTAGAATTTTCCATCCCCCATTTTGCGCAATGGCATTGTTGACCATGGAGTCTGTGACTCAGGGGTGGAGCACCGAAGCGCAAATTTGAAGGTGTGAGGTTCGAATCCTCATGGGGACTCAGAATATTTTCTTCGTCCCACGCTCGTGACAAGAAAAAAAAACATCTCTCACTACTTCGTTAGCAAGCTGGGAAATTTACCATCTCTTTCATTCAATCCAGAATTTTTCCGTTGTTAGACCTCTTTACCAGGGCTTATCTTACAAGAAAGAATTATATGTCCCCCTCATGGGTTGTAGCAGTGAGGGCGAAAGATTATGTGATAAATATGGCATGCTAAAATCAATCTCAATTGAGAATCGATGCCAGGGGAGGGAGTTACTCCGCAAAACTTTGTTACAGATTTTCATCCTGAGTTCCTAATCTTTACACTAAGCGTCTTATTCATCAGGATTGTACAGCTTGCGAATGGGCGCCGCATTTTCAAGTCAAAACGACCATTTTTGAGCAAAAATTAAATTGATTTGATTATTTTGGACTTTATCTCCAGGTAACTCATCACCTTAAGCTACAAAAGATAGATAGATAGGATAAACCGCAACTATAGGAACGTTCGCTTATTACCTTACCACTTTTTTTGATTAGGGCCCAGTTAAATAGAAGACGGATCATGCTGTCCAACGAATGAATCACCATCCAACGGGTGTGATAGAAAAAAGTACTGCATACTACCAGGGCCCAATTGTTCAAAGGGTGGATAAAAACTGCACTATCCACCAGATAGAATTTTATTTTATGGATAGCATTTTCCACCCTTAGAACAACCGGGGCCTGATAGAGATTTATCCCGCAACAGAACGCGTTGTCTAACAACTGAGGCTAGATTCTTACGAGAAGAGGTGAAGGTGCTAACACTTCTGCTTTTTGAAGGATAACTGTTTTTCTGCAAGGCATTCCTTCAAAACTTTACACACAGTAACCGAATCACTTTTAAGCGTCGTGAGTATTGAAAGTGAAAATTGTAAGTGGCTTGTTGAAAATCTAAAACTAGCAACACGATTTTCAGTTAAATGGAAATGATATATGAAAGTTATAAATATTTTAAAGCCGGACAATAACAAAGATTTTTTCTGGTAGCCCAAAAAACATAGCCTTTCTGATCAGTCCGACTTATCTGTTAAGGCTTCTGTGGATAGTTTATGATTCAAACGCCTCAACTTTTGAAATTTCATTTTTTTAGCATCAGATAATGTAATTATTTTGTTGTTGATTCTCTTTCGTCGCAGCACAGTACGGTGTAATAGTCTATTAACTCTCCTAGTTAATTCGAAAAGTTACAACTATTGATAAAAATGAAAAAACATATTACAGCAATGATAAATAAAGAATAGATTACTTTACCCATATAATTGTATCTTTATATACCTAACTCATAGTTCAAACTTTTAAACTTTCATTTTGAATGCATCACTTCCCAAAATAACAAAAAATGTCATTTCAGGTTTGGAAATGCTTTTATTCTTTTCTTAGTCTTTTGTCCAATGTTTACAGCACTTGTAAATGATTGATGCACCGCCGCGTGTCTTTCATGTCGGAAAGTTTTCATTACCGTGATAATTACGCGAAGAGAAAAAAATCAAGTAAAGCAATTAAGGTGTCTCCTAGATGGTCATAACAAGCCAAATTCGCACAAAACTACGGAAAACTGACGATTGTAGAGCTATTGATCTAAACAGCGATGGACAACTGCAAAATACATTGAATTGCGAGAACTAGGAAAGCACGTGCGAATGGCACCTCGCGCTCATCAGTCTTCAACAAATTTCATACTTTTACCTTCAAAGTCTTTGCTCGCAGCAAAATAAAAATTGAATTTTGTGACGATTTCTAACAGAGGTTTGAATAGAAAATTCGCCATACCTAAGTTGTTGTTTATCGTATGAACAATGCCAAGAAAATTGACGAATGTGAAATAACGAATGACCTGATCTCTTGATCAGTTGCAGCTGGCTTTTCAGAGAATGCCAAAGAGAAACTTGAAAATGAAACTGATCATAACCAAACATAGCAATAACGTGGAAAAAGAAGCAAATATGTAAACGTCGCCAAATTCCGGTTAAGCTTCTGGGCATAAGTTCTAAAATTTAGCCACAATCCGAGGAAGAGGGGTGTGAGAGGGAGGTTATCACGGTGTTGGCAGCACCAAAGGAGCCCTCACGTTATAATAATCAATTTGATATGTGTGCTTTGTGAGGAAATGGAAAGAAAAATAACTGATTCATCTTCTCCTCGAAGTTACATAACTACTACCAATTGACAAAGAAAAGAATTAAAAGGTGATCTATTAACTACTATAGGTTAAAAGAAGTCTGTCGGCTGTAAATTTCAGGAAGCCACTTAGGTATGTTAATTTGTTCATGGCTCAAGTTTTCAAAGTTAACATTTTCTTGTTTTATATGCATCATTTCTCAATGTAATCACAAATTGTGTCTGTAATTTCATAATTTCAAGTGGCTACCAGCATTTTCATTCAACAAGTTTTATGACCCTTAAACTACTGGGGCATGACGTAAGTCTTAAAAGAAACGTGCAAGCACTCGCCTTTAAAGCTGAAGAAGCGAATCGACAGAGAATAGAGAACAGTGCTGGTGAAGATTTTCTCCCAAACATCTGAGCATCAAGAGTGGTGGGTGAATAACGAGTTAGTTTAAACCTCGTGTTGCCGCCTATCCCATTTCTGTCAAGCATCAGTAGGCCTTTTTGCATAGTTCATGCAGTTGTCAAAGTAAGATCAAAAGATTTTAATCGTTTTTTTTTGTCACAAATATTATATTGCTTTTTGGCCGACCTGTAGATCCTTTTACTGCCTTATTATAGACTAGTTGCCAGTTTATTTTTTCTTTGTTGTTGTCGTTCAATTTTTTGTTTTGTTGGACTGCTTAAAGTTCCAGTTATCCACAATTATAAGAGGTTCGTGAGAGTTTCATTTTCCTCAAAAACTCATTTGAAAAATACGGCATTACACGTGCTAAAGCCAAGAATGTAATAAAAAGGAAACACAAGTATAAAAGAAGATGATCGCCTTTGGGCGCCTCGTGTAAAAAGAAATTCTATGGAGAATGGAAAACTGCATTTGTAAATGAAAAAGCCTTAGCTAAGAGTACCAGAGAAATTAAGATATAAAATGATTTCCGTAATTCTTGATGTTTGTAACTTTTGGGAAATTTTGTCCGTTGAGGACTGATTTGAACATGTAAATTACTGGCACTTGTACAATACTCAAGCCTACTGAACTTTGAAGTTTGAAGCCAATGTCATTCATTAATTCTTTGCTATCCATAATTTTCATCAATGACTTAAGTTATTTGATTCAATCTTATTTGCTGATTTTTTATAGCGAAAATAGTACCAGAATGGTTGAAATCGTCAAATTTGGACACATTCTCCTCCTGGGTATACAGTTGTTGTTGTCTTGCAACGTGGTCAGTTCAAAGTCTTATGAGTAAGTTCCTTTCAGTCTCAATAAAAAAAAACTAGTTGGGCAACAATGAGATCAGGTTGCGAAGTAGAAATATATCAGAACCTTTTTTACAAAGCATACACCTAAATCTGTTCAGATTGATCGATTTTAAAGTATCTTGGTATCTTGAGAGGGCAGAAAACAGATGTAACAGAAGATTAACACTCAGTAGCATATGTGGGGATTGTAAGTAGCGTTCATTACTGCAGAAATCGCTTTCATTTTCATTTCTTAATCCGCAGTTCACATATATGATTTCAAATATTTGCAGTCATTCATTCATCTCTTCACGGGTTTATGGCGAATAAACATAACAACCAGCTCCCAGTTAGCTTGTTAGCATCGATATCGCAAACGTAATGGGTCAAAATCCCGCACAGAACTGAATTTTTTTCAGGCCTTATTTCCACTACTGCTTTAGTACTGTTCGTTACTCCAAAGGTCGCTTTTATATTCATTTCTTAATCAGTGGTTCACATCTCTGATCTTTATTCATTCATTCTTCATTGATAGTCATATAAACTATTATGACTGAATTTGTCTTTAGATATGGCATATTTATTCGTTCTCTCCTTCTCCTTCAGAACATTCTTTTGATGGAATGATTGTAATTCCAGGTGCTTTGAGGGAAATTGTGCCATGACAGGCTCTTGCCGGTCGGCTCCCGGAGCTGGTTTTAGCCCTTACTGCTGGATAGCATCCGACTCGTGGGGGCATAAGCTAAAGTGTGGAACTAAAAGCGATTGCAGAGGCGCTGCTCTTTCTTGGGGAAATTGTGTCTTCGCCTCATGTAACGTTGATCTCGCTGACGGTAGATCATGTGACGAGATGAACAGCGAGAAACTTGGAGAGCTGAAGAAAGAATGTGGTAGCGAAGGTTTCAGTTTTGACTCTTGGGCCAACAGGTACGAGAAAGCTCGTAAACTGTACGACAAGTTTAGCCCCTGCGTTGGTGGTGCCATTGAGGATGAAACCAAAAAGGTGATAAAATACTGTCACTGCTTCAACTCCTGTGGAAAAGATCAGACTGAAGATGGAACCTGCACAGTCCAAGGTTTGGATAGGAGATTGGATATGGAGTTGGACGTCAAATCACCCTACACAGCGGTGTAAGGTTTCTTTTATAATTTCTATCAGTAGCTTTACAAAACTGTATTTCCTATCAGTGGCTGTTCCATCATTCTGGTGACGTTTTGGGTACTGTTAGTATCATGTAAATCATTACATTAGTCACCAATACCTTAAAGTTAGGGCCACAAACATTTAACTTTTAATCGTTTAACTACTCTTTCTTCTTTTTTCTAAAATAAGATGCGCCATAGATTGTGAACCGGAAGAAAAGGTATGCTAAAGTTTCCAATAAGCCAGTTATTATGGTCTGTCTTCTTTGCTTAGAGGCAAAAATGATCCTCAAAAAAGCAGATAAACAACAAGAAAGAGCAGTTTCTTCATACTTCCCATTAAAATTAATTACTTGTTTCTTCTCGATTTGCATGATTCTCCAGTTGTTTGGTTTGCCCTGGCTGGTCATCAGTTTGATTTTCTCTGTCCAACAAGTCTACCAAAACCTCACCATGTTGTTGGTTGAAATGCTCTTGGCTGCACTGGCTCGTTTATCCGCGCCCAATTCAAATAACCTGCAACAAATGATCAAAATCAAACATTACAACGTCAAGCAATTTATTTTTGACAAGACTGGAGTCAGACAACTTGGTTCAGTATTTATAATCATGATAAAAACAATTCAAACTTGGAACCATCGAGAGAGAAATCTGGCCGATAGTCGAAGCGGGTCTGCGAGTCTGATGTGACCACCGCTCTCCTACATTGTTTTTTTCCTTTTCCGGAGAAAAAACCAAGCCTTAAGAAAACTTGCACAAAACATTGCAAATAAATGGGGGTTTGTCCTCTTTCTGATCCTCCTTTACGTCATTTAGTTTGTCTTGTGATCTTTGGGCATGGTAGTCATGGGAGCTAAAATAAGTAGCGAGGCAAGGAAGAAGCACCAAATGTTGTGCAATAAAATAGCGAATTTATGTATAACCATTTTTTTCCACAGCTTGTCTTCTTGCAGAAAGTGATAAACAAGCATCCCACTGAAAAAGCTACTAAAAAGGTCATCATAACGAAAGGAATGACTTCTTCCAAGTCTACGTCCAGTGGTGGAAGCGCAAGTGCATCTGTGTCAGGAGAAGTCGGATTTAACGTGATGAAACTTTTTGACGTAAAGATCGGCGCATCAGGAACATTGGAGCATAACTGGAGTTTGTCTACAACTAGGACGGAATTTCAGCAAGTAACCAGTGAAATATCCATCGGTGTCAAACCGAATGACGAAGTATCAGTGTTTCAGGTTGTTGGCGAATGTAAAAACAGTGATGGCACTGTTTACACCGTCAAAACACCCACTTATGTTATCAAAGGCAAAGGTGGCTCATCCGAAACCAAGAAGGCAGATTTCTCTGAGGCCGAAAAAAAGTTGTCTTAAAAAGAGCATTGAGTTTCAACCAAATAAAATCGTCTTATGATGCAAATCTCTTAATTTTCGTTTATCAATTTACTCATGTTCTTCTCGTCAGTTCGCTATGTATGGAAGAATGCGTTTCTCAGCACTCATGACAAATAATATCTCTAATACCATGTGCTTGAAAAAGTTAAATGTTCTGACTTATTTAACTTTTGCTTTACTCATAAATCGTATTTTACATGAGCATTCAGTATAATAAAGAATCATAAAGCAGATCTGGTAACATTCAGACGAGAGGCACTTTGTATCAAGCTCAGGTGGCACCTCTCACCATCTGCGTAAGGAAATGGAGAAAGTATTAAATAAGGTTTAAATTTGGCTAACTGTGCGATAAGATACATCTCGAGGACTTATTCTTGTTTTTGAAAAAATCCCTTTAATTCACACGATTTCTTTACAACGATTTATTTATTGGTTTCTTTCAAGTACAATCTCATATTTGCAAGCGACAACGTTGCACAAGCTGCACAAATGTTCCTAATTCCCAAGAAACCTTTGCTCGTGTAAACCATTTTAGTCGAAACCTTTCATAGAAAAAAAGGCAACCTCTTGAGTATGAACCACGATCATTTTGGGGAAACCTTTTATAAACTTCTGTCAGTGATATCGTCGCATGCTCTCACGTCACTGAGGACGTCTGTCAAGTAATTATAATTGTGTGTCCCATGACCCACGCTATGAGCCGCCAGCCTGTAATATCGTAGAGTTCCTGACGTTTACAACAGGCAAGTTGATGCATTGCAGGAAATTGGTAACTTTCCAGTCACGTTTTCTTCAGTTAGGGCCAATCTTCACTAGCAAAAGCGATTCCTCCTTTTGACAAATTTTCTGTCAACACCAACACATGTGCGAATGATTTGTCGCGACAAATATTTTGGCCGAAGAAGACAAACCTTCTAATGCAACACCGACAAAATTTGTTGCTGTTTCTTTTTTTAATGAAAAACTAGTGAGCAGAAATGCCCGAACTAAAATAATCTTCTTCACGTTTCGCATGAAACAACAACAACAGCAGTAACATTTATTAAACACGATAAAAAAATTACAGTGGAGCTGATGTGGTCGTGTATTGAAAAGTTAAAACATAGTTTACAAGTGAATAAAAAGCTTTAAAAATGATTAAAATTTAAAAAAGATCTAACCTATTTTAAAAAATACATAACATATCTGTAAATTAATCTATTCGCATGAAGTTCTGCGTTTAAGAAAATTTTTAAATTGCTTGAGATTGCACACGTATGATTGTCAAGAGAATTCCATAGAGATAAGGCTTTGTAACAAGTAGACTTGCGAAGAATTTCGGTGTTTGGTTTTGGTAACAAAAAGGTCAATTTCCTTCGCAAGTTATAGTTGCACTCATATTTCGTAAACAGCTTCATAGTTGGAACGGAGAAGCAGTTATAAAAACAGTCGTATGCTAACATAAGTAATCTACATTCGTATAAATCTTTAACAGTGGGCCACTTGCTTTGGGCTAAGACCTGATCGCTGGGTGTGTACCAATCCAGGCCATAGATGATCTTCTTTGAATCCTCTCCAGCTCATCAAAGAGCGATTTGTTGCAAGAACCCCATACAACAAACCCATAGGTAACAGATGGTAAAATTACTTTGAAATAAAAATCAACCCTCGCTGTAGTTGGTAAGAAATACAAAGACCTGGGAAGGTTCAATTTTTATGAAAAGGACTTAATTAACTCTTTTACAAGAACTTTCCAATTAAGATCGCTGTCAATTTCGACGCCTAAACACCTAGTTGACTTGACTTGAGTGACAACATTGTTCCCTAATGACACTGCGTGCAGTGGCCTAACAAACTGGCCACGCATTAAAATCATTTACTCGGTTTTACCGGGGTGGGGTATGAGGCGGTTAAGGCAGCACCAGTCATACAACTTCTGAGGATGACGTTCAAGACAACAGCAACCATATCGGGAGAAGATGCAGTCACGTAAACCTTAGTGTCGTCAGCATACATGTGAATTTCTCCATCATAATCCATGGTGCGGTTGGACAAACTGTGTCTGTGCGAGTCGAGAGGGGTGCATGGAAACCCAATATGCTTAATAGTTCTGAATTGTGTAACTCAACACTTTGGGGCATTTCCACAAGATCAACTTTTAACAATGAAGATTTTTCAATGCTCTGTTGAAACGCGTTAGAATTGATCGATTTAACGTTACGGCACGAGATAGTTTCCTCTCGTGACACGGCCTTGTAATATTAAGTGAAATATCTAAGTAAAGTCATCAGAAATCATGGAATCATGATCGTCAACAGAATTAATAGTCAGATCTAAGACATTACCAGCACGATGGGTTTCTTGAGTAGCATGCAGTCTCAAATTAGACGCTTCCAGCAGAATGATAAAATTAGTCGTGGAGACGTCAGAAGATATGAAAATTGAAACCGCCGGCAGTAATTAAGGATCCAGACTTGGCAAAATAATCCTCAAGAAGCGAATTATCTTCCATGAAGCAACTCATTAAATTATTCCCAGATGATGAAGGAGGGTGATAGATGACTACAATGTTAATAACCTTTGAAAGTGCCCTCATCTGTATTCCTATAGCTTCGAAGGATCTGTAATTGGTAAAATATTCAGTAGAAACAACCATCAGCGCCCGCCTTAACATAACGCCAACACCTCCACCCCCTACCTTCTCTAGGAGCATGATAAAAACAATAAACCATTTTGAACCAAATTCCTTATTGTAATTCGATCAATATTTCCAGGTCTCAGTAATCGCAAATATATCAAAGTTCCTTTCAACAATATAATCCTTCAACATAATAGCATTGTTGCACACAGAACGACAATTTAAGGGTCCCAAGTAAGAGCTTTTAACATTGAAATCCTCCCGCGATGATTATACGCACTGGCATCGCTCTCGACAGGCATTAGATTGGCCAAACTTATCGATCTTCTTTTGTTATTTAATGAACGACTGTTCACAAATTTTCTTCGGCAGACAATTGGTGGAATATTCATAGCTCCGTTGGCTTTTTTCACCTAAGAAAGTTTATCAACTCTTTTTCCCCGATATTTCCAATTCCGAGGTCGATTCCGTACACAAATCCAAATAGGAAGGGCACAAACGCACAACATCGTTACCATTATACACAAGACGATTAACAGGAAATACGGATGAAATGTTGTCAAGTGTGACATTAGTTTGGCTCAATTTCGCTGAGCAATATGCTTGAGACAGCGACAAATAATACGCAGAGCGCGAGGGGTAACGGGACCCGGGTTAAGTTCAACAACCATATAGATGATACCCGTAGTCGAAGCAAGACAGCTACATTTGTGGCCATGTTTGCTCAAGGAAAGTAACAAACGCGTGGGAAGGAACCAACTTAATGACAAGCTCCACCAGTATCGCAGAGGTCATGGGTTCAAATCCTGTACCTGCCTGAATTTTTTTTTTCCAGGCCTTATTTTTCACTACTGCTTAAGTAGTGTTCATAACTGCGAGGATCGCTTCCATATTCGTTTCTTCAGCCGCAGTTCACATAAATGATTTTCATATATTTACAGTCACTTCTAAACGTCTTCTCCATCAGAATCCCATTTCAAAGATTTAACCGTTTGCGAATGGGCGCTGCATTTCCAAGTCAAAACGACCATCTTTTGAGCAAACAAGGCATTGTTTGATTGTTTTTTTGACTTTACCTTCAAGTAACCCCTTACCTCAAGAATAGAAAAAGGCAAGGGCCAGATGCTTGCGAGAAAAGGTGAAAGTGCAGAAATTTCTGCTCTTTGAGAGAAAACAGTCTTTTGCAAGGTATTCATTCAAAACCTTCTACACAGTTACCGAATCACTTTCGAGTGTCATGAGTGTTGAAAGTAAAGATTATCGGTGGCTTCTTGGAAATCTGAAACTAGCAACACAATTTTCACTAAAGTGAAACTGATATATGGAACATAAAAATTTTAAAACCTGACAATAAAATCTTGAACAAAAGACAAAAATTTGCTGGTAGCCAAACAAACAGAGCCTCTCTGATCAGTCTGACTTATTTGTTAGGGCTTCTGTAGATAGTTTGTGAATCAAACGCCGCCATTCTAACAATTTCACCTTTTCGGTGTCAGAGAAAGGAACTGTTTTATTGGTCAATTATCGTTCGCAACACAACAGTACAGTAGAACGCAGCAGAGTGCAGCATTTACAATAACTGAAGCAAAAAAGTTAATTACAATGATTATAAAGAGAGAATAGAATAAACTGTTATATATCTTAGAATACTCTACTTGACACATAAAATTGTATCTTGAAATACCAATGTATGAGTTTATTTACTGTTGTTGAAACTAAAATTTTCAAGTAAAAATATGGTAGTCTTCGATGATTTAATTAGACGACGTGACACAGCTCCCGTTTAGCGCTTGCGCTTAAGACAGGTAAACGTTTTGCTTGCTCTGGTATTGAGACTAAGAGAGTTCCAAGCACTTACAAATATATGATAAAACAATCGTTACGCGATAGGAACGTTCAAGGAAAGTCTACACAGGTCGCCTACATGTATGGGTGAGTCGATCCAAGTAGTACACAACACCTGCCACATATGTAGAAACTTAGAATACGACCTATGGGGCCCAGCTATTCGATGAAAACTTTGGGCCGCGGATTCAGATGTTTTCTTTTTAACGCACCTGAAACATCTTTTATCTTTGTCATAAGTCATTTGGAATTTTTCTCCTCTGGTTAATTTATCCACAAGCAACAGTGTGAAAACCTTGATCAGAAAGTAATTAGTGATTTAGCACCGAGAAATGTCAGAAGAGAAGTGTTTGTAACGAGCAAACAAGTGGCCTTTTATGTAATTTTGTTCTTAGTTTAAACTCTAAAAATTTTAATTAGTATCCTTTCATTTTGTATGCATCATTTCCCAAAACAATAAAAAATGTCATTTCATTTTTTGAAATTCCTTTATCTTTTCTTGGTCTTTTGTCTAAGTTTCACAGCACTTGTAAATGATTAATGCGCCGCCGCATTTCCTACCTATGCATGTTAATTTGTTCATGGCTTAAGTTTTCAGGGTTAACATTTTCTTCTTTTACATGCCTCATTTCTCAAAGTAATTACAAATTATGTTTGTAATATCATAATTTCAAGTGGCTACCAGCATTTTCATTCCACAAGTCTAATGACCCTTAAATTATTGGGGTATGCCGTAAGTCTAAAAAGAAACGAGAAAGCGCTCGCCTTTTAAACTGAAGAAGCAAATCCACCGAGAATAGAGAACAGTGCTGGTGAAGATTTTCCCTCAAACATCTGGGCATCAGGAGTGGTGGGTGAATTACCAGTTCGTTTAAACCTCTTGTTGCCGCCTATCCCATTTCTGTCAAGCATTAGTAGGCAAACACAAGTATAAAAGAAGATAGCTGTCTTTTAGCGCCTCATGGAACAAAAATGTCTTCTAGAGAAGCTGGAAAACTGCATTTGCAAATTAGAAAGAGGAAGCTAAAAGTATCTGAGGAAATAAGTTACAAGATGCATCCCGTAATGCTTGATGTTTATAATTTTAGCTTTAACTTATAACGAAATTTTGTCAATAGGAGATTGAAAAAATTTGACTCCAAAAGAATTTATAGCATTTGAACATGTAACCTAACGGCACTTGTACTATACTCAAGCCTACTGAACTTTGAAGTTTGAAGCCAATGTCATTACGAATTCTTCGCTTTCCAAAATTTTCATCCATCGCTTCAGTTAATTCATTTAATTGTATTTGCCGATCTTTTTACTAGCGTAAATAGTACCAGAATGGTTGAAATCGTCACAATTGGAAACCTCCTCTTCCTGGGTATACAGCTGCTGTTGTCTTGCAACGTGGTCAGTTCAAAGTCTTTTGAGTAAGTTCCTTTCAGTCTCATTACCAAAAGCTAGTTGGGCAACAATTAGATCAGATTACCAAGTAGAGATATGTTAGAACTGCATATAAAACAAAACAACAAAATTTGTTTAAATTGATCCATTTTGAAGTATCTTGAGAGTGCAGAGAACAGATGTAACAGAAGATTGATACTTATTAGCATATAAAGGGATCGTAAGTAGTGTCATACTGCGGAGATCGCTTTCGTATTCACGTCGTAATCCTCAGCTCACATATATGGTTTCCAATATTCACAGTCATCCATTCATTACTCCAAGGGTTTATGGCAAATCAACATAATGATCAGTTCCCACTTGGCTTGTTTGCTCAGTTGATAGAGCACTGCACCGGTTTCGTCGAGGTAATGGGTTCAAATCCCGTACAGGCCTGAATTTGTTTCAGGCCTTATTTTCAATACTGCTTCAGTTTCATTACTGCGAAGATCGCTTTTATATTCCTTTCTTTATTAGCGGTTCACATATATGATCTTTAAATATTCACAGACATGTAAATCTTTAAGTTGTCTTTGGACAACTTTATTTGTTCTCTCTTCCAGAGTAGGGTTTTGATGGAATGATTGTAATTCCAGGTGCTTTGAGGGAAACTGTGCCATGACAGGCTCTTGCCGGTCGTCTCCCGGAGCTGGTTTCAGCCCTTTCTGCTGGATAGCATCCGACTCGTGGGGGCATAAGCTAAAGTGTGGAACTAGAAGTGATTGCAGAAGCGCTGCTCTTTCTTGGGGAAATTGTGTCTTCCTTTCATGTGCTTTTGATCGCGGTAGTGGAAGATCCTGTGACCGGATGAACAAGGAGAAACTTGGAGAGCTGAAGAGAGAATGTGGTAGCGAAGGTTTCAGTTTTGATTCTTGGGCCAACAGGTACGAGAAAGCTCGTAAACTGTACGACAAGTTTAGCCCCTGCGTCGGTGATGCCATTGAGGATGAAACCAAAAAGGTTATAAAATATTGTCACTGCTTCAACTCCTGTGGAAAAGATCAGACTGAAGATGGCACCTGCACAGTTCAAGGTTTGGATAGGAGATTGGATATGGAGTTGGACGTCAAATCACCCTACACAGCGGTGTAAGTTTTTAATTTTCTCTTTTTTATCAGTAGCTTAACATAACTGCACTCTCTAATTTTCCATCAGTAGCTGTTCCATCGTTTAGGTGACGTTTTGGGTTCCGTAAGCATTATGTAAATCATTACATTAGTCACCAATCCCTTGGAGGTGGGGCCATAAACATTTAGCTTTTGATCATTGAATTCCTCTTCCTTTTTCCTAAAATAAAGATGCGCCATAGATTGTGAACCGGAAGAAAAGGTATGTTAATTGTCTGTCTTCTTTACTCTGAGGTAAAAATGATCCTGATGATCAACCAGAAAGAGAAGTTTCTTCATACTTCTCCTTAAAATCAATTATCTGTGCCTTTCTCAATTTGCAAGATTCTACGCCTAGTTGGTTTGCCCCTGGCTAGCATTAGGCTCACCATTCACCATGTTGTTGGTTGAAGTGTACTTGGCTGTACTGGTTCGTTTATCCGCGCTCAGTTCAAATAATTTATAACAAATAATCAAAATCAAACATAACAACTTCCAGTAATTTTTTCCTGACAGGATTGGAGTAAGACAATTTGTCTCGGTATTTACAAGCATAATAGAAAAACATTCAAACTATCGGGAGGGAAGTCTGGCCAATACCCAATCGGTTCTGCGAGTCTGCTGAAATCACCCCTCTCCCACACGGTTTTCTTTAAGGAAAAACCAAACGTTAAGAAATGTGCACAGAGCGTTTCAAATTGATAGGAGTTTGTCCTCTTTCTGATCCTCCCTTGCGCCATTCCATTTGTCTTACAATCTTTGGGCATGGTAGTCATGGGAGCAAAAATAAATAGCAAGGCAAGGAAGAAGCACCAAAGAATATACAATAAAAATGCGAATGAACGTATAACCATGTTTTTCCACAGCTTGTCTTCTTGCAGAAAGTGATAAACAGGCATCCCACTGAAAAAGCTACTAAAAAGGTCATCATAACTAAGGGAATGTCTTCTTCCAAGTCTACGTCCAGTGGTGGAAGTGCAAGTGCAACTGTGTCAGGGGAAGTTGGATTTAACGTGATGAAACTTTTTGACGTAAAGATCGGCGCATCAGGAACATTAGAGCATAACTGGAGTTTGTCTACTACTAGGACGGAATTTCAGCAAGTGACCAGTGAAATATCCATCGGTGTTAAGCCAGGAGACGAAGTATCAGTGTTTCAGGTTGTTGGCGAGTGTAAAAACAGTGATGGCACTGTTTACACAGTGAAAACACCCACTTATGTTATCAAAGGCAAAGATGGCTCATCCGAAACCAAGGAGGCAGATTTCTCTGAGGCCGAAAAAAGGTTGTCGAAAAGAAGATTTAAGACATTCTATGTCTCATCATCAAACAACTGAGTTTCAACCAAATAAAATCATCTTATAATGCCAATTTTATCATTTTCGTTTATATATTTGCTCATATTCTCTCTCCAGTTCGCTATGTAAGGAAAAATGCGTTTCTCGGCGCTCATGGCAAATACTATCGCTAATACCACGTACTTGAAAATAGTTCTGACTTATTTAACTTTTGCTTTGCCTATACCACAGAGTATAAATCGCATTTTACATAAGCATTCAGTGTAATAAAGGACCATAAAGCAGATTCGGTAATATTCAGACGAAAGGAACTTTGTATCAACCTCTGGTGGCACTTGTCACCTTCTGGACAGGGAGAGAACAACTTTAGAAAGTATAAAATAAGGTTTGAATTTGGCTAAATGTGCGATGAAATACATCTCTAGAAGTTACATTTTTGAAAAAAATCCCTTTTTATTCGCGATTTCTTTATTGTATGGAAATAACTTATTGCCTCCATTGCTTCTAAATCTTTTTGTAACGGCGCCGGAATAGCCAAATTCACAACTATGGTACCAGAACAGCCAGTAATTATCGAACGCATTTGTGCCGTACAAATCTCAAGCAATTTACAATTCTCTACCAAGGTCCTAAAATTTGGAACTCTCTTCCTGTTTCAATCACTCGTTCGTCAAACCTTCTTAGCTTTAAGACGAAAATCCAAGAGTTTTTACTTAAGTAATCACTGAACTGGCTTAGCGCACATTCGCAGCACTTTTTCTTCACTTTATTTATTAATATAAAAAAGGCGGCCTCACATAAGCTCGGTGGCTTCCTAGGTCCTCTCGCCTTCTAGCTATATGGACGTCTGTCAAGAAGTTAGAGTTGTGTGAACCATGACTCACGCTGTGAACCGCCAGCTTGTAGTATCCGTAGAGTTGCTGACGTTCACAACAGGCAAGTTGGTGCATCGCAGTAAAGTGGTAGCTTCCCGGTCACGTTTTCTTCAGTAAGGGCCTAACTGCACTGGCAAAAACGATTGTTCCTTTTGACAGATTTTCTGTCATCACCGATTCCTAAAGTGTGCGAATGATTTGTCGCGACAAACTTTTTGGCCGAAGATGACAAACCTTCTAACGCACCACCGACAAAATCTGTTGTTGTTGGTTTTTTTTTTTAATGAAAAACTGATGAGCAGCAATAAACAACGACTTAATAATCTTCCACGCGTTTCGTTTGAGGCTAAGGTGTTGAACATGAATGACATCACTCGTTCGTTACACACAATTATGGGCAAATCACAAATCCCTCGATAGCTCGATATCTACTTTTATCATCAGAACATTTATTTAAGGACTTTTTCCTCTTTCTAAGCATGGTTTCATGACGAGAGGTTAATTCGTCTACATGAAGGCCCTGTTACATTTATTCATTTTTTTTTAATTCCGTTGTCAAACCTGGAGAAAATTCGGATGATGCATTATTATGCAAAGTTCGCCACACATTCACACTTGCTTTTGTAAGCTTCAAATTAAGCTTCAAACTACCTAAAATTGATTTGGGTGACCCTACATGGGTTTAAAGTGTCATAAGGAGCAATTCAAAGTCATCAATCCCGTGTGAGTCAATTAAACGAAAGGATAGGTGGCAAGGCGGCCATTTTAACGGCTCTAACGAAACTTTTATCAGGGATTGGTGACGTCAAAGTGGTCAGCTCAAAGTCTTGTGAATAAGTTCTTTTCAGTCTCATAACCAAATTCAGCTGGGAAACAATTAGATAAGATTGCGAAGTAGAAATATATTAGAAGTGCTTTATAAAGTACACATTAAAATCTGTTGAGATTGATCGATTTCGAAGTACTTCGAGAGAGCAGAAAACAGAACAGAAGATTAAGACTCATTAGGGTTTATTGCGAACCAACATAATGACCAGCTCCCACTTGGCTTATTAGCTCAGCTGGTAGGGCACTGCACCGGTTTCAAATGGGTTCAAATCCCGTACAGGCCTGAACTTATTTCAGGCCTTATTTTCACTACTGCTTCAGTAGTGTTCATAAATCCGAAGATCGCTTATATTCCTTTCTTAATCAGCGGTTCACATATATGATCTATATTTATTTCTTCCTCAGGGGGCACGTCAATCTTGCAATCTGATTGGTTCTTAACGCGGTCCGTGTTTTTCCTATCTCTGCTCACGGGCAACGGTAACAGTTTCGTGAGTCGCCGAGTACATCCCCACATCCCTACCGTTGCTATTTTTCATAAATATACCTAATTTTTCCGGCTGGGCAGTATTTTTACGCAAAAAAAGTCGGTCACCACCTCAAGGCGATAAATAACTTATTAATCCTTTTTTTTCTCTCTCAAATCACTTTGGTTGACAGAAAAATGTTGGTTTCAAAATGAATTTGTATTAACAAAAGTGTTATTGAATTGATTGACGAGCGGCCTAAAAAGCGTTTGCAATTAATTTTAATCCTT
This sequence comes from Pocillopora damicornis, assembly GCF_964200805.1. Lineage (NCBI taxonomy): Eukaryota > Metazoa > Cnidaria > Anthozoa > Scleractinia > Pocilloporidae > Pocillopora > Pocillopora damicornis. The sequence continues at coordinate 26,306,357 of NC_142673.1, forward strand.
CACAAAAAGTACCTGGAGAATTAAAAAGTGAGGTATTTGTTTGCAATTTAATTAATCGATGGAACCTTCATTCATTTAATATCTGAATTCTCTCAAACAATTTGTCAGTAATGAAAGGGCGAACGACGTTTTCAGTTCTATTACAAAGACGCTCTCGGTGAGTCCTTCCAAGTCCGTTCAATTTGAACATTTGTATCATAAATTGCACAACAGAAACAGGAGGAATTCAAAGAAAAAAGCCGCATTAAATCCCCTTGTGTCTAGTTGAAGTGCCTCATTCGAATTTAGTTTTTAAGGAGGAAAGACCAGATTTACACACACCGTTGCAGTAAACAAACGAGCAAACTCTCACAACCTCAAAATAAAAAATTTGAATTAATTTACAATTACTTTCCTTGCCATTTACTCACTGAACAGAGGTAAATCTTCGTACATTAATTAATCGTCGATGAGACTGAACAATACTTCCCGTAAGATCATTGACTGCTTTTGAAAAAAATATTGTCGTGACAGTCCTTGCCAAACTAGTTCCGTTGTTTTTTCAAAAATGTACTTGCGTTTTTTTTTTCTTACGCGCTCTCTAATTGTCAAGTGTCAGATTGTGACAGGTACTTGAAAAAATAATGTTCCAAACTTTATTGGAAGCTTGTTAAATCTTCATCATCATTACGAAAATGAAATTGTTTCGGTAAAGCCTCTCTCTTTAATTTGCATTACTCTATTTTAACAACCATTTACTCGCTCAAAAATGGTTCGGTTTATGGAAAGTCTTACTGTAATTACAGTAAATTACTCAAGACCTCTGGCACAGTTTTTCCCGATACCGACTTCCCGGCAGGCGAATAGCATATATATAGTGTTCATAGTCATATAAATTGTTAAGTTGCCTTTGGACAGTTTTATTCGTTCTCTCCTTCAGAGTAGGCTTCTGATGGAGTGACTGTAATTTCAAATGCTTTGAGGATTATTGTACCATGACAGGCTCTTGCCAGTTGTCTCCCGGATCTCGTGTAAGCCCTTACTGCTGAATAGCAGCCAACTCGTGGGGGCATGGGCTAAAGTGTGGAACTAAAAGCGATTGCGCAGAGGCTGCTCTTAACTGGGGAAGATGTATCTTCGGCTCGTGTGCTTTTGATCGCGCTAGCCGAAGAACCTGTGACGAGATGAACAGTAGGAATCTGGGAGAGCTGAAGAAAGAATGTGATACCAGAGGTTTCAGCTTTGATTCTTGGGCCAAAAGATACTACAAAGCTGTTAAACTGTTCAATAGGTTTAGCCCCTGCTTCAGTAAACAAATTGAGGACCAAACCAAAAAGGTTATAAAATACTGTCACTGCTTCAACTCCTGTGGAAAGATCAGACTGAAGATGGCTCCTGCACAGTCAGCGGCTTGGATAGGAGATTGGATATGGAGTTGGACGTCAAATCACCCTACACAGCGGTGTAAGTTTTTTATTTTAACAAAACTGCACTCTCTGAATTTTCCATCAGTAGTTGTTTCATTATTCTGGTAACATTTTGCAATTGGGTTCCGTAAGCATCATGTAAATCATTGCATTAGTCACCAATCCCTACGAGTTAGGGCCATAAACATTTATCTTTTAATCAGTTAACTCCTCTTTATTTTTTTTCCTAAATAAAAGTGCGCCATAGATTGTAAACCGAAAGAAAAGGTATGCTAATGATCTGCCTTCTTTGCTCAGAGGCAAAGATGATCCTCGAAAAAGCAGATAAACAACCAGAAAAAGCATTTTCTTCATACTTCTCCGTGAAATCAATTTGCAGGATTCTACGCCTGGTTGGTTTGCCCCTGGCTAGTCATTAGTTTGGTTTCCTCTGTACAACATATCTACCAAAACCTTACCATGTTGTTTGTTGAAGTGCACTTGGCTGCACTGGCTCGTTTATCCTCGCCCAATTCAAATAACACATAACAATTGATCAAAATCAAACGTAATAAGGTCAATTATTTTCTCTCTGACAGGATTAGAGTCAGACGATTTCACTCAGTATTTACAAAAACATTCAAACTCGGAACTATCGAGGGAGAAATCTGGCCGATAACCAAAGCGGTTCTGCGAGTCTGCTGCGATCGCCACTTCCCTACACAGTTTTCTTTGAAGAAAAAACTAAGCGTTAAGAAAACTTGCACAAAAAGTTACTAATAAATGGGATTTTGTCTTCTTTCAGATCCTTCTTTGCGTCATTCAGTTTTCCTTGTGATTTTGGGCATAGTAGGCATTGGAGCAAAACTAACTAGCAAGGAAAGGGAGAAGCAGCAAAGGTTATGTAATAAAAATGCAAATTTATGTAGGACATCTTTTTTTTTTTTTGACAGCTTGTCTTCTGGCAAAAAGTAATAAACAAGCATCGCACTGAAAAAGCTACTAAAAAGATCACCATAACTAAAGGAATGTCTTCTTCCAAGTCTACGTCCAGTGGTGGAAGTTCAAGTCCAACTGTATCAGGGGAAGTCGGATTTAGCGTGATGAAACTTTTTGACGTAAGTTCGGCGCATCAGAAACATTGGAGCATAACTGGAGTTTGTCTACTACTAGGACGGAATGTCAGGAAGTGACTAGTGAAATATCCATCGGTATTGAGCCAGGAGACGAAGTATCAGTGTTTCAGGTTGTCGGCGAGTGTAAAAACAGTGATGGCACTGTTTACACTATAAAAACACCCACTTATGTTATCAAAGGCAACGATGGTTCCTCCGAAACCAAGGAAGCAGATTTCTCTGAGGCCGGAAAAATGTTGTCGTAGAGAAGATTTAAGACACTCGGTTCTATGCCTTGTCATCAAACAATTAAGTCTCAACCAAACAAAATCATCTTATAATGCAAATTTTATAATTTTCATTTATATGTTTACTCATGTTCTTCTCGTCAGTTCGCATTGTAGGGAAAAATGCGTTTCTCGGCACTTATTGCAAATACTATCTCTAATACCATGTGCTTGAAAATAGTTGTGACTCATTTAAATCTTGCTTTACTCATACCACGCAGTATAAATCGCATTTTAAATAAGCATTCAGTGTAATAAAAGACCATAGAGCAGACCCGGTAATATTCAGACAAAGGAAACTTTGTATCAACCTCCGATGGCACCTCTCGCCATCTGCGTGAGGAGAAAACAACTTTGGAAAGTAATAAGGTTTGGATTTGGCTAACTGTGCGATAAGACACATCACTAGAACTCATTCATGTTTTTGAAAAAACCCCTTTTTATTCACGCGATTTTTTTAGAAATATTTCCTTAATGGTTTCTTTCAAGCGTTCTCTCATTTGCAGGTGATAACTTTGCACAACCCGCACAAATGTTTTAAATTCCCCTGAAACTTTTGCTCGTGGAAACCACTTTAGTAAAAAACCTTTCTTACGTCACTTAGGACGTCTGTCAAGTAATTAGAATTGTGTGACCCATGACTCTCGCTGTAAGCCGCCAATCTGTACTATCTTGGAGTTACTGACGTTGACAACAAGCAAGTTGGTGCATCGCCGTAAAGTGGTAGCTTCTCAGTCACAATTTTTTCAGTTAGGGCCTAGCTGCATTGGCAAAAACGATTCTTCCTTTTGACAATTTTTCTGTCATAACCGATACTTAACATGTGTGAATGATTTGTGGCGACAAACATTTTGGCCGAAGGGGACAAACCTTCTAACGCACCCCGACAAAATCTGTTTTTGTTGTTGCTGTTGTTGTTGTTGTTTTAGTGAGCAACAATGAACAACGAACTAAAATAATCTTCCACGCGTTTCGTTTGAGACGAAAGTATTCACAGGGCTTGCTAAGGTATTGAACATGAATGACATCACTCGTACGTTACATGTACGATTATAGGGAAACCACAACCCCATGTAACTCTGGACCCTCGGCACCATGTCTAGTTTTGTCATCAGAACGTTTCCAAATTCTGCGCGTGTTCGATCCTGGCTTTACTTGGTTTTATATAAGGACTTTATCTTCTTTTTAATCATGGTTTCATGAAGAGAAGTTAACTCGTCTACATTCGAAAAAAGCAGCATTTAAAGGCGAGTGTCGACAAAGACGAGCGTTCAACCAAAGGCAATAGGATCTCCGGATCCCGGTGGAACTGATTACCGCGAAAAGGTCTCTCGGGAGATCTCTAACAACCTGACAGTTTGTGAGCTCAACGAAATACCTTTTCTGAATAATTCGACTGCTCGGCAGGATTTTCCTGAAAATTTTTTTTTGGGAAAACTAAGTTTAAGTGATTGACTTGGATTTGATCGAGAAAACAAAAAATCATTTTCGAACAAATTTGACATGTGAAGGTTTGGAGAAACGTCGAGTTTTTTAATTAAGGCAGTCTTCTTCAAATGAAGACCCTGCTACATTTATTCATTTTTTTAAACTCCGTCGTCAAACCTTGAGATCATTCAGATGAGGCATTATTATGCAAAGTTCGCCTCGCATACACTCTTGTAAGCTTCAAATTAAGTTTCAAATTACCTACAATCGATTTGTGTGACCCTACACGGGGTTAAAATGTCATAGGGAGCAATTCACAGTCACCAATCCCGTGGGTGAGTCATTTGAACGAAGGTCTGGTGGCAAAGCAGCCATTTTAACGACTCTAACGAAACTTTTTTCAGGGATTGGTGAAATTAAAACTATCCATTCTTTTTGAATGGCAGAAGAACCTGGCTATAAATGGGTCTTCTACCTTTTGCCGTCTTATATTTCTTCTTTCATAGAAACGGGCTATATTTCGTAAAGACGGATACTGTCAAGATGATCGTTCAACTGATTACACACTGCTGCTGCAACTGCACTTTTTTTTTTCTCTGACGAAACTAATATTCTTCGATATATCTATTATTATATATACCATTCTAAAGCCCAATGTTCATTTACTATAAAACAAAATTGTTTTTTGGTGTGTGTCTCCAGGATATTCTGCTTTCTTGAGATTCAGATGGGTCGTACTTTACTTCGTTCGAAGATAAAAGTGTAGGAATACTGAATGTAGGAATATTTTGTGATCCAACAAATTCTCTTTGGAAATACTGTTGGTCACTTCTTGAAATTCTGCCGCATTACAAACCATATTACAGTCATTGGCTAGCTGTTGTGCGCGTTAACTTAAACTTGCAATGTCGAGGTTTTCATGTCTCAGGAATTGGAGCCAACTCCTCCTGATACAGATGTACTATTGGTTCTACCAGCTAGAGAAGTTTCTGGTCATAGCATTCCTTTTTGTTTCTTTCCTCATCCTTGTCTAAAAGCTATGACTCAAGCTGCAGAAAAAGATGCAAAGAAGCAATTACAGAAGTTCATATCCAAATTACTAAGGAATACAATAAATATATCACGCGAAATTTTATATTAAAAATTTAAATTCTCCATTATGCATAGTGGCCTTATATACCATGAAGTCTCTGGGGCTCAGTGGTCGAGTATCGGAGCGCGGAATCTAAAGGTCTACGGTCATGGGTACACAGAATATTTTCTTTGTCACACGGTTGTGACAAGGAGAAAAAACACTTTTCACAAAATCATCTCTCTCACTCCATCTTGAATTTTTCTGTTGTCAGGCCTCTTAAACTGGGCACGTCTAACAAGAAAAGAGTGGAGAAAGATGTTTTTCGTTTTCTCACGAGCTTGGGACAAAGAAAAAGTTCTGAGTCCCCATGAGGAATCGAGCCTCAGGCCTTCGTATTCCGCGCTCAGATATCTACCACTGAGCCACAGAGACTTCACGGTGAGCCAGGTCTATTACGAAGTTCATATGACACGCGTCCTTCATACTGCTAAGATCAGCAATTTCCATAGCGTCATGTTTGTAAATAGAATAAGAGAGATGATAAGTTTTGAGCTCGGTTAAGTAATAGAGAAAGATGTTGTTTGCTTTGTCACGAGCGCTATATGTCCCCTCATGGGTTGTACCCGTAATGGAGAGGGATGATGTGATCAAAATGGCATGCTAAAATCAGTCTAAGATATGGAGTCGATTCGAAGGGAGGGAGGGAGCTGCTCCAATAAACTTTGCTCCCAGATTTCCACCCTGAGTTCCAAATCTTTACACTTCTAAAGTGTTCTTCATCAGAAGCCCATTTCAAAGATTATACCGTTTGCGAATGGGCGCCACATTTTCGTGTCAAAATGACCATCTTTTGAGTAAAAACGGCATTGTTTGTTTGGTTTTTTCGACTTTATCTCTAAGTAAATCCTCACCTCAAATATAGAAGAATAAATAACACAGGTCGGATGCTTGCGTGAAAAGGTGAAGGTGAAGAGATTTCTTCTCTTTGAAAAACAAAAGTTTTTCTGCAAGGTATTCATTCAAAACTTTACACACAGTTACCAAATCACTTTCGAGCGTCGTGAGTGTTGAAAGTGAAGATTGTCAGTGGCTTCTTGAAAATCTGAAACTAGCGACGCGATTTTCATTAAAGTGGAACTGATATATGGAACTAACAAAAATTTTAAAACCTGACCGTAGAGTCTTGAACAACGGACAAAAATTTGCTGGTAGCCAAACCAACAACCCCTTTGATCGGTCCAACTTATTTGTTAAGGCTTCTGCAGATAGTTTGTGATGCAAACGCTGCAATTCTAGCAAATTCACGACTTTGGTATCAGAGGATGGTGAGGATGGAACTGTTTTATTTGTTAACTCTCGTTCGCTACAAAACAGCACAGTTAAGCGCATGCATGCGCAGTAGAGTGCAGCATTTACAATAGCTGAAGAAAAAAGTTAATTACAATAATTATAAAGAAAGAATAGAATAGATTTTTATTTGGAATAGACTACTTTACACATAAAATTGTATCTTTAAATACTTATATATATAGGTATATATGCTGTTGTTGACATTAAAATGTTTAGGTAAAATTATTGCAGTCTTCGATTTTCTTCGATGTGGCACAGCTCCCGTTAAGCGCTTGCGCTCAAAACAGGTGAACGTTTTATTTGCTCTGGTATTGAGACTAAGAGAGTTCCACGAAGTTACAAATAGATGATAAAAAAAAAACGTTGCGCAATAGGAACAGTTAGGGAAAATCTACACAGCTCACTTACACAGGAGATCTAAATTTATTGCTGAGTCGATTCAAGTAGCACACAACACCTGTCACACAAGTAGAAACTCAGTTTAGGATCTATGGGGCCCAGCCGTTCGATGAAAACTTTGAGCCGCAGATTCAGATGTTTTCATTTAAACGCACCCGCAACATCTTTTATCTTTGTCCTAAGTCATTTGTAATTTTTCTCTTCTGGTCAATTTATCCACAAGAAACTGTGTGAAAACCTTGATCAGAAATTAATTAGTAATTTAATTTAGAAATGTCAGAAGAGACGTGTTTGTAACGAGCAAACAAGAGGCCCAATTTTGTTCTTAGTTTAAACTTTCAAAGTTTTAATTGGTATCCTTTCATTTTGCATGCATCATCTCCCAATGTATAATAAAAATGTCAATTCAATTTTTGAAATTCCTCTATCTTTTCTTAGTCTTTTTGTCCAAGTTTCACAGCACATATTTGTCTTTTGACGCCTCATGGAACAAAAAAGTTTACAAGAGAAACTGGAAAACTGCATTTGCAAATGAGAAAGAAAAAGCTGATATTATCTGAGAAAAAAAATACAAGATGCATTTTGTAATGCTTGATGTTTGTAACTTTTGCGACATTTTGTCAATAGGAGACTGAAAAAAACTTTTGACTCCGAAAGAATTTGAACATGTAACCTAATGGCACTTGTACAATACTTAGGCCTACTGAACTTTGAAGTTTAAAGCCATTGTTTTTATGAATTATTTGCTATCCATAATCTTTATCAATTGGTTAAGTTATTTCATTTAATCTAATTTGCCGATTTTTTAACTGGCGAAAGTAGTACCAGAATGGTTGCATGAAATCGTCAAAATTCGAAAAGTCAGTTGGGCGACAATTAGATCAGATTGCGAAGCAGAAATATTTTATAAATACACTTTCGCTCTGGCGGAAAATCTTGTGACGAGATGAAGAGCGAGAAACTTAGAGAGCTTAAGAAAGAATGTGGCAGCAAAGGTCTCAGTTTCGATTCTTGGGCCAATAGGTACGACAAAGCTCGTAAACTGTACGACAAGTTTAGCCCCTGCGTCGGTGGTGCCATTGAGGGAGAAACCAAAAAGGTTAAAAAATACTCTCACTGATTTAACTCCTGTGGAAAAGATCAGACTGAAGATGGCTCCTGCACAGTTCAAGGTTTGAATAGGAGATTGGAACTAGAACTGGATGTTAAATCACCCTACACAACGGTGTAAGGCTTTTTTTTTCTTTTATATTAGTAGTTTTACAAAACTGGCTTCTCGTATTTTCTATCAGTGGGTGTTCTATCATACTGGTGACGCTTTGGGTTCCGTAAGCATCATGTAAATCATGGTATTAGTCACCAATCCTTTAGAGTTGGGGCCATTAATGTTTAACTTTAAAGTGGCGATCTCTTTAAGAGCGGTCCGAGGCGTTTCGCATCGGAAAAATGTTTACCTCAAACTTTTCCGATTAAAACTATCTTAGGTAGTAAGTAAATAAAACCCCATTAGTTTCTGGAAATACGTTTAAAAAAAATTTTGAAAGGTCTCAATAATCAAGGCTGCAAAAGGTCCTTTTTTGATCTCTTGTGACATCGAAAATTTCAAAAGTTGACAAGCTCGCCGCTCGCAACACACTACATGCAGCAAGAAATCGTTTGTATTCCTAAATTTTGCGATATATAAGGGGTTTGGAAAGCATTTCAGTTTTGATATTTAGAGGCTCAACATAATTTATTCAGAAACGCCGGTCAGACAGCTTTCTGAAATAGGCCAAAAGTACTCTTTCTTTCTTGGGTGATATTTCTTAAGTCCAGACCAGACCATCAAACGTTTGGTCATTTTGCTAGCGTGACAGCAGATTATGCAAATTAGTCTGTTGAGAAAACTCCAACCGTTTATGTGTAGGCCTCCATCGGTCAGGGTCGACCATGGGTATAGCATCCTAATTGTGTGTTTGGCTGGAGCATCTGCGGCTATGACTGTGAAGGCCAATGCGTGAATGGCAGTCCCTGCCGCAAGTGCTGCACGTGTATGCTGTTTGTTGGACATTGCTGATACGAAGTTTTCTGCGGGTCCGCCTCCTTGTGGCAGCTTGTGTCAGCTTCTCTTCTCCTGTTTTGAGGTGCCTTGTAACGGCTCCTCTCCATTGTGACCGATCAGCTGCGAGATTTTCCCAGGTCTCTGTGTCAATTCCTACAGCCTTCATGTCACGCTTCAAAGCATCTCGGTATCACAGCTGTGGGCGTCCTCTGCGTCTACTTCCAGTGGCTAGTTCACCATACAGTAAGTCTTTGGGGATGCGGCCGTCTGGCATGCGATGAACGTGGCCCAGCCAGCGGAGTCTACGTTGCCTGAGTAAGGTTGACATGCTTGGCAGGCCCGCACGAGACAAGACCTCTGTGTTTGGGACTTTGTCTTGCCACGAAATTCCCAGGATGCGGCGGAGGCTTCTCATGTGGAAGGTGTTCAGGCGTTTTTCTTGTCTGGCGTACATCGTCCATGTCTCGCTGCCGTATAGCAGTGTACTGATGACACAAGCGCTGTATACTGCCATCTTGGTCTTCTCTGTGAGCATGGGGTTGGACCACACACGTGTAGTGAGGCGTGCAAGTGTGGCAGCCGCCTTTCCAATTCTCTGGTCGAGCTCGAAGTCTAAGGAGAGATTGTCAGTGACAGTGGAGCCTAGATACGTAAAATGATGGACCACTTCGAGCTCGTAATCGTCGATGGTAACGGATGGTGGTGTTTCTGTTCCTTGTTCCAGGACTTTAGTCTTTTTCAGGCTGATGGTAAGCCCAAAGTCTTTGCAGGCCTGAGAGAAATGGTCCATGAGTGACTGAAGTGCTTGCTGAGTATGGCAGGCTACTGCTGCATCGTCAGCAAATAGCATGTCTCTTATCAGGGCTTCACGCACTTTGGTCTTTGCTCGGAGACGGGCAAGATTGAAAAGCCTGCCATCTGATCTTGTATGCAGGTAGATCCCTTCTTTCGATGCGCCAAATGCATGTTTCAGAAGGAAGGCAAAGAAGATTCCGAAAAGGGTTGGGGCAAGTACGCAGCCCTGTTTGACACCGCTGTTGATGTTGAATGACTCAGAGGTTCTGCCGTTGAACTGCACAGTCCCCTGCATGTTGGCATGGAAGGACTCAATCAGGCTGTGTAGTTTAGGGGGGCAGCCAATTTTAGATAGAATTCTGAAGAGACCCTCTCTGCTTACAAGGTCAAACGCCTTGGTCAGATCGATGAAGGCAATGTACAAAGGCATCTGCTGCTCTCTGCATTTCTCCTGAAGCTGGCGGAGGGAGAATACCATGTCTATCGTTGATCTTTCTGCTCGAAAGCCGCACTGTGACTCTGGATAGATACGTTCAGCCAGTTTCTGAAGTCTTACCAAAATAACCCGAGCAAAGACTTTGCCCACAACGCTGAGTAAGGAGATGCCCCTGTAGTTGTTGCAGTCACTGCGATCTCCCTTGTTTTTGTAGAGGGTAACGATCTTAGCATCCCTCATGTCTTGTGGTACGGCCCCTTCTTTCCAGCACGCACATAGGACATTATGTAAAGGCTGTAATAGTGTAGTCTTGCAGTGTTTGATCAGGTCAGGGGGGATCCCGTCACTGCCTGGAGCTTTCCTTGAGGCCAAGCTGTTGATAGCCTTGCTGAGTTCGTCATTAGTGGGTTCGTTGTCAAGCTCTTCCATTACAGGTAAGCATTTTATGGCATCAAGGGCTGATGATGTTACTACATTCTGTCTTGAATAGAGATCAGAGTAGTGTTCCACCCATCTCTCCATCTGTTGTCCCTTGTCTGTGATGGCTTCCCCTGAGGTGGATTTAAGGGAAGCTGTCTTGTTCTGGATTGGACCTATTGATGTTTTGATGCCTTCATACATCCCTCTTATGTTCCCAGTAATTGCTGCAGTCTGGATGGCTTCGCTGAGTTCGGTCCAGTAGTCGTTGGCACAGCGTCTTGCAGTGTGTTTGACTTTGTTCCTTATAGCTCGGAGAATCTGAAGATTTTTCTCGCTGGGTAATCGCTTGTATTCCGTTAGAGCGGCACGCTTTGCTTCTATGATGGGGGTCATCACAGCGGATTTAGCTTTGAACCAGTCATGCGATTTCGAGGTACTTTTTCCAAAGGTGGCCAAGGCAGTGCGGTGCATAGTATCCCGTAAGGTGGTCCACTTCTCAGTTGCGGAGTCCCCTGACTGTAATGTTGCTAGATGATTCTCAAACCTCTCAGCAAATTGCTCTTTAAGATCAGGCTGGCTCAACTTAATGACATCAATACGAGGGCTCCCTTTCTTCTTGCCACGGTGGAACCTTTTCGGATGGAGCCTGACCTTGCAACACACCAAGGAGTGGTCTGTGTCACAGTCCGCGCTGTGGTAAGAGCGTGTGTGGAGGACGTTCTTAATAGCGGTTCGTCTGACAAGGATAAGGTCCAGCTGATGCCACTGCTTTGAGCGCGGGTGTCTCCAAGAGACCTTGTGCTGAGGTTTGGTCTTGAAAAAAGAGTTGGCTATGCAGAGTTTGTGATAGGTGCATAGCTCGAGCAGTCTCTGGCCATTGTCGTTCATCTTGCCTATGCCAAACTTTCCAAGGCAAGAAGGCCATGATCTTTGATCAGCTCCTACTCTGGCGTTGAAGTCGCCCAGAAGGATAAGTTGTTCTTTGTTTGGGATGTTGCTGATCGTGGCTGTGAGCTGATCATAAAACTCGTCTTTAATTTCAGGTGTAGCAGAGAGTGTTGGAGCATACACGCTGACGAGAGTTACAGGGCCTGCCGTGGTGTTCAGGCAGAGAGTGAGGAGTCGCTCTGAGCCGCTGTTGCCTGGCTTTACCATGTTCAGCAGGTTGTTCTTCACTGCAAAGCCCACCCCATGCTGACGCGGTACATTGGGGCTTTTCCCCTGCCAGAAGAAGGTGTAGTCTTTCTCCTTCAGTCTTCCAGAGTCTGCAAGTCGTGTTTCTTGTAAGGTGGCAATGTCCACATTAAGCCTCCTAAGTTCGTCGTTAATGATGGCTGTTTTCCTGGAGTCGCTGACGTCCTGAAGGTCTTCTGAGAGGCCCGTCAGCATTGTTCTAACGTTCCAGCAGCCTAGTTTCAGGACTGGTTTCTTTTGATGATTTTTGTTATTGCCTGGTGCAAAGTTTGCAGTCTGCCTGTTGGATATCTCCTAATCTCCATGCACCCAATGAAGAAAGCAAACCGTGGCGGGACAGCACCTTATTGACTGGGGGCTGCCCAGCTTGAGGCGGGCGGTAGCTGTCCAGTGGGATTCGAAGATCCCTCCCACCGACGAGAACGACCCCTGGCGCTTCACTCTACGCCAATCGAGCAGTAGCTTATCACCGGTAAACTGCCATTCTCCGTGTTGTGTCTACGCCATGGGCGTAGCTGGAGTGTCCTCTCCAGGTGTAGTGCGAGGTGTGTTGGTGTGTAGTGTAGGCGGATGCTAGCCTGGGCAGTGTTTTATGGAGAACAAGCTGTTGCCCATGTAACATGTTCCCCCTCTCCACGTCACTGATGGGGCCAAAGGAACAACAAGGTCGTTACAATTTGGGACCAGTGCTGTCGCAGGAGCTGCCAGCACGGGTTGAATTCAACTTCGAGCTGCCTTAGGGACTCCAACTCCGGATTTTTCCTCGAGGTTTACTCCTGAAGCCTTTTCCATGTGTGGATATAGCCGCAAGGCAGCAGAGGTTTGGGATAAGGGTTTTCCTTCCCCTAGGTAAACTGCCTTTCCAGGCTAGCGAGCTCTACCTGCCCTGTGCTGTAACCCTAGCAGGGGTGGCTGCGGGGCTGTAAACACTTGCCAAAGGTGTCACCCCAGACTCTGGTGGGCGGGGTCGTCCATGTCCCCGTGGTAGGCTGAGGTCCAACCTGTCCTACCCCAGTGCCCCAACTCGGAATATAGTAGCTTTATATATAGTATATATAGTCTGATCCCCCCTATATAGTAGCGTTTATAGTAGCTTCATAAATGTTAGAAAGAATAGATAGGAGGGAAAAGCTTTTAGAACACAATGATTGATTCTCTGAACATTTTTAACGGCTAAATCCTAGCAAATGATTCTGTCTCGTGACGAAAAAGGCGAATAAAACGTATCGAATATCATATTGATTAGCGCTCGGTCAACGTGATAATAAGAAACCCGTTTTAAAAAAATTGGTTTCTATTCTTTAAACATGTATCAACATTTCAGAACCAAACTAGCATTACCACTAGAGGCAGTCCCTTCTTTGCGGGGAAGTCCACGGCGCAGGTCGCAAAAAAGCTATGAGGGAAAAATTTAGTGCCTCAGTCCAAGAGCTCCCGGCTAAAATTATAAAATGATAATTTCGCCATGACCGGTTATTTCGTAAGATGATCATCTCGCAGTTGGAGCTTGGGCCGCCTGTAGTCACGGTGAATCTGAATCTGTTATAATACTTCGATAACAATCCTTTAAAATAATAGCCTTGTTGCACATAGAACGTCAATTAAAAAGTCCAACGTAAGAGCTCTTAACATTGAAATCCCTCTCGCGATGATTATACGCACTGGCATCACTCCCGACAGATATTAGATTGGCCAAATTTACCGATCTTCTGTTCCTATTTAACGAACGACTGTTCACAAATGTTCTTCGGCGGACGATTGATGGAATTTTCATAGTTCCGTTGGCCTCTTTCACCTTCGAAAGTTTACCAGCTCTTTTTTCACGATATTTCCAATTCCGAGGTCGATTCCGTACACACAAATCCAAAAGGGCACAAACGCACAAGATCGTAACAAAGTAAGCTGGGTTGTTTAAGATAAGCTAGCGTGTTAAGGAACAAAGGAACTTGACGTGTTAAAAAAAAAATCTAGCGTGTTATCGAAACAAAGCTTTACCGTGTTAGCCAGATATAAACAACAATATTTTTATACGCGGAAAACGTGTCACGCCATTAGCGTGCGGGCGTATCATAACGTGCCGTATGGAGAGTCACATAGACAAAACGATGAACAGGAGATACGGACGAAATGTTGCCATGTGTGACATCAGTATGGCTCAGTTTCGCTGAGTAATCTGCTCGAGACAGCGAAAAATAATGTGCAAAACGCGGAGAAATAACGGGACCCGGGTTAAGTTCAAAATCCATATAGATGGTGGTGTCCGTAGTCAAAGGAAGATAGATACATGTCTAGCCATGTTTGCTCAGGGAAAATAATGGACGGTGGAATGGTTATCAGGTTTGAAAGATCCTCTTCCAAATCGAATAAGACTCCGAAAAACAGCTTGTCTATCAGCAACAGCATAAGATACAAAGCAGTGGCCATTAAGCAAGAAATATTGCAGTACACGAACAAGCATAAATAAAGTTTTCAACGAAGAGGTTAAAAACGTGGCAGCCGTGATGGCCCTCATGCATTAACAACTAAGCGACATTGTTCAGTGAACCTTAACCGATCGAAGAAAAAACATAGTTCACTATTTCTTTACCGTGCTTAAAAATTTACCATCTCTCATCTCCCCTAGTCCATCTCGAATATTTCCGTTGTTAGGCCTCTTAAGTAGGGCACATCTGACACAAAAAAAAAAGAGAAAGATGTTCTTCGTTCTGTCAAGAGCGTGGGAAAAAGGAAAAAAATTCTGAGTTCCCATGAATAATCGAACCTCAGACCTTCGGATACCGCGCTCCGATGCTCTACCACTGAGTCAGAGACTTTACGGTGCAAAATCTATTACGAAGTTTATATAACACGCTTCCTTCATACTGTTAGGACCAGCAATGTCGATAGCGTCATTTTTGTAAATACAATAAGGGAGATGGTAAGTTTTGAGCTCGGCAAAGAAATAGAGGAAAATGCTTTACGTCTTGTCACGAGTGTTACATGTCTACTCCTGGTTGCGTCTGTGATGGCAAGGGACGATTTGATAAAAATGGCATGCTAAAATCAGTCTAAGATTTGGAGTCGATGCTAATGGAAGGAGTTGCTCTAATAAATTTAAAGCTGCTGAAATTTTTACTCTTTGAAAGAAAACAGTTTTTCTGCAAGGTACTCATTTAAAATTTTACACATAGTAACCGAATTACTTTCGAGCGTCGTGAGTGTTGAAAGTGAAAATTGTCGGTGACTTCTTGAAGATCTGGAAACTAACAACACGAATTTTACCAATGTGGAACTGATGTATAGAACTTATAAAAAATTTAAAACCTGACATTAAAATCTTGAGCTGACAAAAATTTGCTGGTAGCCAAACAAACACAGCCGTTTTGATAAGTCCGACTTTCAGACATAGTTTGAAGCTACACTGGTTTGCAGATTTAATGAATGTAACCGAAGAAGTTACAATTCATAGACCCAACGTTTCGACACTCCTGTCTAGTGCCTTCATCAGGGGTGATCTAAACGCTGCAACAAGAGGTCCTTTTATATGATCACTAATTAGCGGCCTTTTTTTTCTGACGAGGTGTAAATAGGCGTCAGGAAGCAGACCGCCATCGTCACGATTTAACGGAGCGTGGGCGGAGTTAATGTGCCAAGCCTCCAAACAAAGGCGCTGGTGGTAACGTCGATTAGTGGTGATAATTTTAGAATTATCCCACCCAATTGTATGGTTGGTTAGGCAAGTATGCTCCGATAAAGCTGGATTTTCCTTTTTGCAAAGAAAAACCGCTTTTTGGTGCTCTTTTAACCGTGTACCAAACTGGCGTTTGGTCTGTCTGATGTATTCGTTGTCATAGTCATTGCAAGGAATAGAATAAATGGCGTCAGTTCGTTGTTCTTTCGTGACAGGATCCTTAGGTTTGGCGAAAATATGCCCCAGAGTCTGAAAAAGTTTTTGAGCAACTTTAACGTTGTGGCTATTCAAAATTCTCTTGATGGGTTCCGGTAACACCCTGTATGTAAGGAATAACAGCAAAACCAGTCGCTGGTTGCCTTCCATCAAGAGCGTTACTAATTGTAAAAAATTAAAAGAGCACCAAAAAGCGGTTTTTCTTTGCAAAAAGGAAAATTCAGCTTTACCGGAGCATACTTGCCTAACCAACCATACAATTGGGTGGGATAATTCTAAAATTATCACCACTAATCGACGTTACCACCAGCGCCTTTGTTTGGAGGCTTGGCACATTAACTCCGCCCACGCTCCGTTAAATCGTGACGATGGCGGTCTGCTTCCTGACGCCTATTTACACCTCGTCAGAAAAAAAAGGCCGCTAATTAGTGATCAAATAAAAGGACCTCTTGTTGCAGCGTTTAGATCACCCCTGATGAAGGCACTAGACAGGAGTGTCGAAACGTTGGGTCTATGAATTGTAACTTCTTCGGTTACATTCATTAAATCTGCAAACCAGTGTAGCTTCAAACTATGTCTGATTGTCCACCTGGTTGTCGTGTGAACTTTAAGTCCGACTTTATTTGTTAAGGCTTTTGTAGATAGTTTGGGATTCAAACGCCGAAATTCTAGCAACTTCACTTTTTCGGTATCAGAAAATGGAATTGTTTTATTTTTTAATTCTCGTTCGCTACACAACAATACAGTAGAGTGCAGCATTTACAATAGCTGAAAAAAAATAGTTAATTACAATAATTAAGAAGAAAGAACAGAATAAACTTTTATATATTTTAAAATAGATTTCGCATAAAATTTTATCTTTAAACGCCTATATATAAGTATATATATTGTTGTTAACTCTAAAATGTTTAGGTAAAATTATGGCAGTCTTCGATGATTTTATTGGACGACATGACACAGCTCCCGTTTAGTGCTTGCGCTTAAAACAGCTGAACGTTTTGCTTGCTCTGGTATTGAAACTTAGAGAGTTTCACGTATTTAAAAATATATGATAAAACAAACTTTGCGTAATAGAAACGTCTAAGGAAAGTCTACACAGGTCACCGACACAGGTCACTGACACAGGTCACCGACACAGGTCACCGACACAGGTCACCGACACAGGTCACCGACACAGGTCACCGACACAGGTCACCGACACTGGTCACCGACACAGGTCACCTATACATGTATGGGTGAGTCGATCCAAGTTGTACACAATACCTGTTACATATGTAGAAACTTAGGTTAAGACGTATAGGGCCCAGATTTCCGATGAAAACTCAGGTGTTTTCTTATTAATGCACCCGCAACATCTTTTATCTTTGTCATTATTCATTTGGAATTTTTCTCTTCTGGTCAAAATATCCACAAGAAACTATGTGAAATCCTTGATCAGAAAATAATCAGTGATTTAGCACCGAGAAATGTCCGAAGAAACGTGTTTGTAACGAGGGAACAAGTGGCCTTTTATATAATTTTGTTCTTTGTTTAATCGTTCAAAGTTTTAATTAATATCCTTTCTTTTCGCTTTTATAATTTCCCAAAGTGATAAAAAGTTCAATTTTTGAAATTCCGTTGTCTTTTCTTGGTCTTTTCTCCAAGTTTGCAGCACTTATAAATGATTAATGCGCCGCCGCAGTTTTCAGAGTTAACATTTTCTTGTTTTATATGCATCACTTCTCAATGTGATCACAAATTCTGTCTGGAATGTCATAATTTCAAGAGGCTACCAGCATTTTCATTCCACAAGTTTTATGACCCTTAAACTAATGGGGCATGACGTAAGTCTCAAAAGAAACGTGCAAGCACTCGCCTTTTAAACTGAAGAAGCAAATCACAGAGAATAGAGAACAGTGCTGGTGAAGATTCTCTTCCAAACATCTGGGCATCAAGAGTGGTAGGTGAATTACCAGTTCGTTTAAACCTCGTGTTACCGCCTATCTCATTTCTGTCAATCATTAGTAGGCAAACACAAGTATAAAAGAAGACAATTGTCTTTTGGCGCCTCATGGAATAAAAAGAAAAGTTTTCTAGAGAAGCTGGAAAATTGCATTTGCAAATGACAAAGAAGAAACAAAGAAGTTAGGAGTATCTGATAAAATAAGTTACAAGATGCATCCCGCAATGCTTGATGTTTATAACTTTTGCGAAATTTTGTCAATAGGAGACTGAAAAAAAAACTGACTCCAAAAGAATTTATAGGATATGAACATGTAACCTAATGGCACTTGTACAATACTCAAACCTACTGAACTTTGACGTTCGAAGCCATTGTCGTTTATGAATTCTTTGCCATCCATCAAGTGCTTAAGTTAATTCATTTAATCGTATTTGCCGATTTTTTTACTAGCGAAAATAGTGCCAGAATGATTGAAACCGTCAAAATTGGACACGTCCTCCTCCTGGGTATACAGCTGTTTTTGTCTTCCAAAGTGGTCAGCTCAAAGGATTATGAGTAAGTTCCTTTCAGTCTCATTACTAAAAGCCAGATGGACAACAATTAGATCAGACTGCGAAGAAGAAATATGTTAGAAGTGCTTTATAAAGCACACATTAAAATCTGTGGAGATTGATCGATTTCGAAGTACCTCGAGAGAGCAGAAAACAGAACAGAAGATTAAGACTCCTTAGCATATTAGAGAATTGTAAGTAATGTTCATTACAGCAGAGAACGCTTCCATATTCATTTCTTAATCCGCAGTTCACATCCATGATTTTTATATATATATTCACAGTCATCAATTCATCACTTCACGGGTTTATTGCGAACCAACATAATGACCAGCTCCCAATTGGCTTATTAGCTCAGTTGGTAGGGCACTGCACCGGTTTCAAATAGGTTCAAATCCCCTACAGGCCTGGACTTATTCCAGGCCTCATTTTCACTACTGCTTCAGTAGTGTTCATAAATGCGAAGATCGCTTATATTCCTTTCTTAATCAGCGGTTCACATATACGATCTATATTTATTTCTTCTTCAGAGGGCTCGTCAATCTTGCAATCTGATTGGTTCTTAACGCGGTCCGTATTTTTCCTATCTCTGCTCACGAGCAATGGTAACACTTTCGTATGTCGCCGAGTACATCCCTACATCCTACCGTTGCTATTTTTCGTAAATATACCTCATTTTTCCGGCTGGGCAGTATTTTTTAGCAAAACATGTCGGTCACTACTTCAAACCGATAAATAACCTGTTAATCCTCTCTTTTTTTTCTCTCTCAAATCCCCTTGGTTGACAGAAAAATGTTGGTTTCAAAATTAATTTTTGTATAGGCAAAAGTGTAATTGAATTGGTTGACGAGCGGCCTAAAAAGCGTTTGTAATTAATTTTAATCCTTCACAAAAAGTACCTGGAAAGTTAAAAAGTGAGATATCTGTTTGTAATTGAATTAATCGATGGAACTTTTATTCATTTAATATCTGAATTCTCTCAAACAATTTGTAAGTAGTGAAAGGACGAGCGAAGTTTTCAGTTCTACTACAAAGGCGCTCTCGGTGAGTCTTTCCAAGTCCGTTCAATTTGAACATTTGTATTATAAATTGCACAACAGAAACTGGAGTAATTCAAAAGAGAAAAAGCCGCATTAAATCCCCTTGTGTCTAGTTGAAGTGCCTCATTCGAATTTAGTTTTTGTGGAGGAAAGGCCAGATTTACACACGCCGTTGCGGTAAACAAACGAGCAAACTCTCACAACTTCATAATAGAAAATTTGAATTTAATGCGCCAATTTACAATTATTTTCCTTGCCATTTACTTACTGAACAGAAGTAAATCATCGTACATTAATTAATCGTCGATGAGACTGAACAATACTTTCCGTAAGATCATTGATTGCTTTTGAAGAAAATATTGTCGTGACAATCCTTGCCAAACTAGTTCCGTTGTTTTTTTCAAAAATGTACTTGCGTTTTTTTTCTTACGCGCTCTCTATTGACAGGTGTCAGATTGTGACAGAAACTTGAAAAAATAATGTTCCAAACTTTGTTGGAAGCCTGTTAAACCACCTTTATCATTATGCAAATGAAAATGTTTCGGTGAAGCCTCTCTCTTTAATTTGCATTACTTTATTTTAACTACCATTTACTCGCTCAAAAATTGTTCGGTTTATGGAAAATCTTACTGTAATCACAGTTAATTACTCGAGACCTCCGGCACAGTTTTACCCAATACGGACGTCCCGGCAGGCGAATAGCATATATATATTCATAGTCTTATAAATTGTTACGTTGCCTTTGGACTGTTTTATTCGCTCTCTCCTTCAGAGAAGTATTCTAATGGAGTGATTGTAATTTCAGATGCTTTGAGGGTTATTGTGCTATGACAGGCTCTTGCCAGTCGTCTCCCGGATCTAGTATAAGCCCTTACTGCTGGATAGCAGCCAACTCGTGGGGGCATGGGCTAAGGTGTGGAACTACAAGCGATTGCGCGGAGGCTGCTCTTAACTGGGGAAAATGTATCTTCGGCTCATGTGCTTTTGATCGCGCTAGCGGAAGAACCTGTGACCAGATGAACAGGAGGAATCTGGGAGAGCTGAAGAAAGAATGTGATACCAGAGGTTTCAGCTTTGATTCTTGGGCCAGAAGATACGACAAAGCTGTTAAATTGTTCAACAGGTTTAGCCCCTGCTTCAGTAAACACATTGAGGACCAAACCAAAAAGGTTATAAAATACTGTCACTGCTTGAACTCCTGTGGAAAAGATCAGACTCAAGATGGCTCCTGCACAGTCAGCGGCTTGGATAGGAGATTGGATACGGAGTTGGACGTCAAATCACCCTACACAGCGGTGTAAGTTTTTTATTTTAACAAAACTGCACTCTCTGAATTTTCCATCAGTAGGATGTTCCATTATTCTGGTGACGTTTTGCAATTGGGTTCCGTAAGCATCATGTAGATCATTGCATTAGTCACCAATCCCTAAGAGTTGGGACCATAAACATTTATCTTTTAATCAGTTAACTCCTCTTCATTTTTTTTCCTAAATAAAGGTGCGCCATAGATTGTAAACCGAAAGAAAAGGTATGCTAATGATCTGTCTTCTTTGCTCAGAGGCCAAGATGATCCTCGAAAAAGCAGATAAACAACCAGAAAGAGCAGTTTCTTCATACTTCTCCGTAAAATCAACTACATGTTTCTTTCTCAATTTGCATGATTCTACGCCTGGTTGGTTTGCCCCTGGCTAGTCATTAGTTTGATATTCTCTGTACAACATATCTACCAAAACCTTACCATGTTTTTTGTTGAAGTGCACTTGGCTGCACTGGCTCGTTTATCCTCGCTCAATTCAAATAACCCATAACAAATGATCAAAATTAAACGTACCAAGATCAATTATTTTCTCTCTGACAGGACTGGAGTCAGACAATTTTACTCAGTTTTTACAAAAACATTCAAACTCGGAACTATCGATAGAGAAATCTGGCCGATACCCAAAGCGGTTCTGCGAGTCTGCTGCGATCACCACTCCCCTACACGGTTTTCTTTGAAGAAAAAACTAAGCGTTAAGAAAACTCGCACAAAAAGTTACAAATAAATGGGATTTTGTCTTCTTTAAGATCCTTCTTTGTGTCATTAAGTTTTTCTCGTGATTTTAGGCATGGTAGGCATGGGAGCAAAACTAAATAGCAAGGGAGAAGCAACAAAGGTTATGTAATAAAATACAAATTAATGTATAACTTCTTTTTATTTCCACAGCTTGTCTTCTTGCAAAAAGTGATAAACGAGCATCGCACTGAAAAAGCTACCAAAACGATCACCATAACTAAAGGAATGTCTTCCTCCAAGTCTACGTCCAGTGGTGGAAGTTCAAGTGTAACTGTATCAGGGGAAGTCGGACTTAGCGTGATGAAACTTTTTGACGCAAAGATCGGTGCATCAGGAGCATTTCAGCATGACTGGAGTTTGTCTACTACTGGGACGGAATATCAGGAAGTGACTAGTGGAATATCCATCGGTGTTGAGCCACGAAGTGAAGTATCAGTGTCTCAGGTTGTTGGCGAGTGTAAAAACAGTGATGGCACTGTTTACACTATAAAAACACCCACTTATGTTATCAAAGGCAAAGATGGCTCATCCGAAACCAGGGAGGCAGATTTCTCTGAGGCCGAAGATAGGTTATCGTAGAGAAGAATTAAGACATTCGGTTCTATGCCTTGTCATCAAATTATTGTGTTTCAACCAAATAAAATCATCTTATGATGCAAATTTTATCATTTTCGTTTACATATTTACTTACTTGTGTCTTTGAAAAAAATCTTTTTTTTTTAACACGATTTCTTTATGAATATTTCCTTGACGGTTTCTTTCAAGTATAGTCTCACATTTGCAAGCAATAACGCTGCACAAGCTGCACAAATGTTCCAAATTCCACAGAAACTTTTGCTTGTGAAAGACAAATTTTACTTAAAACCTTACATAGACAAAAAGGCAACCTCTTGTTTATGAACCACGATCATTTTGTGAAAACCTTTTATAAACTTTTGTCAGTTATATTGTCCCATGCTCTTACGTCATTGAGGAAGTCTGTCAAGTAGTTAGAATTGTGGGACCCATGACTTTGCTACCTAGAGACGGAAATAGAAGAACCAAAAGAGCTGCTTGTTGGTGTTTAAGATCCACACGTGTTATTAGCGTTGTGATATAATAAACACACTGAATTGTTTTAATTATTGTCTTTAGGCCTTAAATGACGTCTTTACACCATTACGCAAGGGAATTTGGTATAAAGTTAGCAGGCGGGCGTAAAGAGAAGAAAGATCAAGAAAGGATTATAGGTCTTTGTCTGCTTTTAAGTTTGGCCAAATAGGCCGCCAGTGTCTGGGGTGATATTGGCACGTAGCACCTAATTGATTGCAACACAACTGAAGCACATCTTTGGAAAAAAAAAGTAAACAAAAGAAGATCTTAGTATTTGAAACTGCGCAGCTGTACTTTGAACTGTTATTGTTAATTTCCTTTGCTAAATAGCCAGTTTATTTAGTTAGATGTGCATAATAACCTAGTCTCACTTAACTAACAATCACAAAACTATTACAGACAACTCATCTCGTTCACGAACAAGGCAAAGACACCAATCTGACTGACATGAGTGAACTGATTCAACATGATCTTCACGTTTGGGCGAGGAAGATACCTGCTAAATGGAAAACGAAGTCAAGGAGGGCATCCTTGCAACGCAATCATTATACAGATAGAATCGAACAACAAACAGGTGCCTTGCTGGGCCAGATTTGGAAAGTTGATGGAGCCCCTGTTCTTCCCTCTAGGACAGCCATCGTCCCATTTTCGCCGTCTTCGTTCTGCCACTTTTCCAGTTCGTCAACATGCTATTACTGCTTATTTGACCAAAAGAACGGACGAAAGTTCTGCGAAATTATGGTTCGCGGATACTGTACAACGTGTATCAAAACAAACAGACGCAACGAGAATGACGAAGAAGTGATTAATGCCTCTGGTACCTCAGTAAATAAGAGATTTGCTTCTTTATTTGGAGACACCATCCTTCAAATCAAGCAAAGTCCTACTTTGGCCTCCTCAACCGGTAGAGAGTTATTTAATTCAAAAGTTTCTCTTTCCCTGACATGTGGATGATATTGCCAAAAGGTCTGGATAGAAGCAGATACGTAGCGAACTTAAGAAGCATTTTGTTCACTCTTTACATTCAAGTTTGTAATTTATATTATTCAGAACTGAAGATGACAGAAGAACTGTCGAAACATGTTTTTTAATTTTAAAGGTGTCGTTAATTTTCTCAAGTTTCTCTTTAAATATCAATACATTTCCAAGCAGATGGCTAATTATGGGAGAGAAAACCATAGAGTAAGGGTTATTGCTTGATTCAACGTGAAATTCTTAGAGATAAAATTGGAAGACAAGTCAGGAGACAGTGGACAATCTTGGGAGTGAAAATGTTTCGCTCCTAAACTAAATGAATTATATCCATTTCTTTTGTTTGTAATTTCCACCTACTGATTTGGTTGAAGATGAAGAAGACTGCAAACGAACCATTTTCAACTAAAAGTTTCGGAGATGTAAAAGCTTTGAGGCAACTGCTGGACTTACTATCGAGTTGTAACCAGGCACGTAAAGCCTAATTGTAGTTACAGGGTTGTTATGTTGATGTTTCGCTCTTGCCTTTATTGCTTTCAGCTGAGGTTTCCTCGTTTATGATGTCGCAATGTTACTCTGAGAGATCGCGTAGGATCCAAATTTTACTACATGATTAGTTGTGGAACCATTTGAGCCAGAAGGGTCTCACTGATTTCTACAGTCGTGGGTTTATCTACAATTCATTGAAAATGTTTTTTTGAAGGCTGATTTTCAACCAAAAAGGATGCCGGAATCTTTTTATACCTGAAGATTTTTCGAACATTGAAACACTTTTCATAGGTATAGAGGCTTATTTTGCGCCACGAAATTTCATATCTGCTGGTTCTCTTCAAAGAACAAAGAGCAAAAGCGATTAGTGAGTAAAAACGTGAGCGAAATTACAAACACGTTAAGCAAATTCAAAGCCTCACATCAATTAGATTATTAACTTTGTTATAAAACGAAACCAGACAGTAAACTGTAAAAAAGTAGGACTTAAGGACTGAAAGAAAAGTAAATTAAAAAAATTCCAGCCTTAATGGCTTCTAAAGGACGCCTGTTGCTAGAAATCTGCTTCGGTTCCAAGATGGCGGGGGAAGAATCGGCGGGAGGGCATTAGCTTTTCAAAGATAATTATTCAGTAACTACTTACCACGTTTCTCAGAAAACAAAAAATCAAGTTAGCAGTTCCTTGGTTTCTTCCTAAAAAAATCAAAATGAGTTTAAAAAAAAAACGAGGTTTTATTCTTAATCGACCTAATAGAGTTGTGCAGTTCAGCTTGGCGATCACTTCGACGTGGAAAGTTCAAACAAAGTGATGTGACAATGATTGAGTATTTAGGACAAGATAAATAATCGACACACTTTGTTTCAAAGTGAAAGATTTAAGAAATCGAATTAGATGACGTCAAGTTCTCCAATATTTAGATTGAATAAACAAGTCAAAAAAATAAACTGTTTTCGTCTCCCTTTCACCTTTCACTTTTGAATGAAAACGTTTAGAGGAGGGGGGGGGGGCATATTCACGAATCCTCTCTTAGCCGCTTTTTTGAAACCTGCCCTATTTAGTCATGCGAAATTCTCATCAAATACCTTGACATTTGGAAAAAAGTCTGTGCTATATGCAACGTTCTCCAACGTTGATCCGTAATATTTAACAGATAACTTGAAGAACCGACTGTCTACACCTAATCTAAAATGAAATATACTTGGAACCCCATACTTTATTGTAAGCCGTCGACTCAATCAAGTGTGTATCCTATCAGCTTCATTGAGCTAAAAATATTGCTTTATAGATGAGGTTGTAATTCGTTTATCAATTCATTTTCCTATCAATGTGTGTAATCGTACATGAAGAGGAGGCGATGATGGAGGCCGACGCTGACGTTTAATTCACAGAGCATTAACGGTTAGACGTATCGCAAGCTTATTTACGGCATTTTTTCCCTTTCTCTGCTTGTTTTATTGCGGTTGTTGTTGTTGTTTTTGTCGTTATCGTTGTTGTTTTACGGCAGAAATGTACAATCAAAGAAGAAATCTGTCAAGAAAAGTCTTTATCAGGCCTAAGCAGACGATAGCTTCAGTGTTCAAAATATTACCACTTGGCATGATTGGAATGACTTGGAATTTTAGACGGTTTGAGGGAAATTGTGCTATGACAGGCTCTTGCCGGTCGGCTCCCGGAGCTGGTTTTAGCCCTTACTGCTGGATAGCATCTGACTCGTGGGGGCATAAGCTAAAGAGTGGACCTAAAAGTGATTGCAGAGACGCTGTTCTTGATTAGGGAAGTTGTATCGTCACCCTATGCAGATTTGATCGCGTTAACGGAAAATCCTCCGACGAGATTAAGAGCGAGAAACTTGGAGAGCTTAGGAAAGAATGTGGTAGCAAAGGTCTCAGTTTTGATTCTTGGGCCAACAGGTATGAGAAAGCTTGTAAACTGTACGACAAGTTTATCTCCTGCGTCGATGATACCACTGAGGATGAAACCAAAAAGTTATGAAATACTGTCACCGCTTGAACTCCTGTGGAAAAGATCTGACTAAAGATGGCTCCTGCAGTCCACGGTTTGGATAGGAGATTGGATATGGAATTGGACGTCAAATCACTCCACTCAGTGGTGTAAGGTTTTTTTCTTTTTTGTCTTTTATTTAAATAGTTTTATAAAACTGTATTCTCTAATTTCCCATCAGTGGCTGTTCTATCATTCTGGTGACGATTTGGGTTCCGTAAGCATCCAGTAAATCATTGTATTAGTCACCAATCTTTTAGAGTTGTGGCCATAGATGTTTAACTGTTGAGTGGCAATCTCTTTAAGAACGCTCCATGGCGTGTCGCATCGCAAAACAGTTTTGCCTTAAACTTTACCCATTAAATTATCTTTGGTATTAAGTAAATAAAACCCCATTAGTTTCTGGAAATGCGGTCATTTGAGAGGTCTCAAAAATCAAAGCTGCAAAATGTCCCTTTTTGATCTCTTGCGACATCGAAAATTTCAAGTTGACAAGCTCGCTGCTCGTAATACACCACATACAGCAAGAAATCGTTTGTATTCCTATATTTTGTGATATATAAGGGGTTTGGAAAGCATTTCAATTTTGATATGTGATTGTTCACAGGTTCGCTATAAATTATTTGAAAACATCCATCAGACAGCTTTCTGAAATTGGTCAAAAGTACTCTTTCTCTCTAAGATGATATTTCTCAAGTCCAGACTAAATCATTGAAAACTCAATCGCTCCAACGAAGGGCTAACGCTCGAAACGTTAGTTTTTTTACCCTTTACGGTGGCCAATTTACGTTTTCAACTCAGTTGTTAACACTAAATTACATTGAAAAAAATCCAGTTGATCTCTTCTAATAAGATTTTCGAAAGCATAAAAATTAAGAAGAAAAAAAACTTACACTTATTAATTTCCTTCGCCCTGGTGACTTCAAACGTGTGGTTAATTTTTTTGGCATGACAGCAGAATTATGCAAACTAGTCTGTTGAGCAAACTCCGAACGTTTATATTGGTAGCTTAATAAATGTTAGACTTAAACCATTTTAAAAAGGAGAGATTGTTGGACAGAGCTTTTAGAACACACTGATCGATTCTCTAAACATTTCAAACGGCTAAATGCTGGCAAATGATTCTGTCTTGTGACGAAAAAGGCGAACAAAACGTATCGAATATCATATTGATTAGCGCTCGGTCAACGTGTTAATATGAAACCTGCTTTAACAAAATTGGTTTCTGTTCTTTAGACCTGTATGAACGTTTCAGAACCAAACTAGCGTTACGACTACGAGCAGTCCCTTCTTTGCGGCGAAGT
>NC_142673.1:26696112-26703612 GCF_964200805.1 Pocillopora damicornis
CAACTTGGAATCTATTTGTTAAATATATGTATAACTTATTTTGAAGTTGACTGTAATCAAAGAAGGGCTCATGAAAAGTTTCATGTCTCAGCTCCTTTTTCTTTACTTGCAGACAATGGTCGCAAGCTCATAGTTACCATGACAATCCTCAACGTCACAGAAAAGTACGAGAGATATCAAAGGTACCGATGCATCGCATACGCAGGGAACAGTAGTAAAACCGCACGGTTTGCCTTCCGTATTTATGTAATTCGAGGTATGTTCTTTAATAAACAGCTAGATAAAGTGATTTTCAAATTTAAGTAAAAGAGGTACATACTTGTAACTGTTTTTATAACCCCCGGCCAAAATAGCACCCAAAAAGGTATTTGACTACGCATGCAGGACACTTACTCAAGCAACATATTAATGTGTCACCGAGGATAAATCGAACTTACCTCTACCTCAAGCTTTAAGCAATTTCCTTCGAAGTTAACTTTTCGTAAGTTACCATCAGCTGACTTGATGTCTTTGTTATCTCCGAATATTTTCCGTTTCGATAGAAAGGACAAGTTGGTGAGGTTCTGCTGTAAATAATTCCGTATGCATTTAGTGATCAGTTATAATAACTTCACTCACTGTATGTAGTGGTGACTGGGCTTAGATATTATTAGTTATAATAACTTCAACCACTTTATGAAGTGATGAGTGGGCATAGATACAATTAGCTATAATAACTTCACCCTCTGTATAGTAGTGACTGAGCTTAGAAATAATGAGTTATAATAATTTCACCCACTCTTTTTAGTGGTGAGTGAGCTTAGAAATAATGAGCTATAATAACTTTACTCTATGTAGTGGTGAGTGAGAATTTATATAATAAAATAACAATTTCCATCAAGAGTCAAAATTGATCCTAGATTTTTTGCTTCACTATGCTTTGCGATTGGTCTATAAAACTCATGCCACCCTTGCCGCCAATCAGATGCAAAAACTAAGACCACGACTTAGCCACCTGCGTGTAGCCGCACCGCAAACAGCTCGCTTGTTTAAACATATAGCGCTTATTGGCTCATTGAGATATCGTTCTTCGGCGGCTGATTGGCCGTTGAGATTTGCTTTAAACAGTACTCAGGCAGTAAGAGCTCCATTGCTCGTTTTCTTTCAGAAAGTGACATACCCAAAGTGACTGTCTCTAAATTGACAGTGGATCATTCCGTTTCCGCGACGATTTTTTGCAACATAACATTCAGGGGAAGCCAAACCACAACACTGAAAAGTTTGTGGTTGTCCAAAGACGGCGAAAACCTGACTGACACTTTAGTAGAGGACGGAATTTCAGAATTCACTTCGTTGGTTCTCGGAGATATTAGCATGAAAGATGGAGGGATGTATTCTTGCAACCTGAAAGTCCTCCTTAAAGGCAAGGTGCCTCGCGAAGTGAAAGAAACTACCTCGCTCACAAGTAAGTGCTTCGTTAGCTACTATGTTACGTACGGATCTATTTCATCATCATCCTTCACCGGGCAATACTTTTCATTTACATCCTTCTATTATGCAGTGGCTTCATTTGCCTGAATCCCCATGAAACTTCCATACCCCCCGAAAAACGGCAACCTAAGTTAAATTAGCTTCAAGGAAAGAGCTTCTTCAACTTCCTTGTTGTTCTTGTTATTATTATTATTTTCATAATTACTATTATTAGTATTATTATTATTATTATAATTGTTATTATCACTATCACCAGTGATATAATTGTTATCCCTAGTTATTGTATTTAGTTGTCATATCGTTGGTGTCAGTGGCAGTAGTTATTATTATCGGTATTGCCAGTAGCATTATCATTTCCATCAGCATTATTATTATCATTATTCTTTTTTTTAATATTCATTATGATCATTATGATCATTTTTCCAGTTAAACCGTGGTTTGAAAGTAAAGATGGAAAAACTGTCGCGAAGAAGTTGGGAGACGACTTAACTTTAGAGTGCGGTGCCAGAGGATACCCTCTGAAGGTGGAATGGAAGTTTAAGAGTGAGACAAACGAAACAGTTAAGACTTGTATAGGTAAGTTTGAATTGGACATAATTCGAAAAAAACTTTTATTGTTTGTCAGTCAGTGGTTTAGTTCCTTCTCTGCATTCAATCAGTCGGTAAGCGAGTCATATTGTTTGTTCAGCTGTCTATCAACCATTCTGTCAGTCACCTTGCCAGACAGTCTTGTCGCCAGTCAGCCATTCAGTTCAGTCAGTCAGTCAGTCAGCTAGTCAGTTAGTAAGTCAGTCAGTCAGCCAGTTAGGTAGTAAGTCAGTCAGTCAGTCGGTCAGTCAGCCAGTCTGCCATTACGTCACTCTATCATTCCCTCTGTCAGCAAGTCCGTCATCCAGTTTGGTTACTTAGTTAGTCATTTAGTTATTTGGTCGGTTAGTCATTCGGTCCGTAAGATCATTCATCAATCTTGGGTTACTAAGTCCGTCAGGTAGATCAACTGTTATGCTGATGATCAGCCAGCCAGTCAGTTAACTTGTTATATAGCTACCATCCATTATCAATCAGCCAAAAGACGGTAAGTGTATCGATTCTATTTGCAACTGGTTAAGTGCACTATTCTCAAATCTTTATAAATGTTTATATTTTAGATTCTTTAGTGGATAAGCGTTACAAGGTGAGCCAGAAGGGACCTTACGATCCCTATTCCTTGACCATCACAAGCTTGAGCAAAGCTGACCTTGGAGTTTATTACTGCTGTCTGTCATCAGGCTGCTCTAAGAACATTAACGAGGAGCAGTGTCAAAGCTTTGACATCGATCAAAAAAGTAAGTATCTTTAGTGACATCAATTTTTGGGCTAGTGCATAGGTGCATTTCGAAGAAAAATGTCTGAAACACCTTCGAAGTACATAATTTTCTTGCAAAACAATCCTTATTATTACCTAAAGGAGATTTTCGTATCGATGGAAGAGAATTGCACATGCATAGAGTAATCTATCACTGTTTGAAAGTGCTCTTATGAAGAGAACTCAGGAAACATATCGTCTCGTTGCCTCGAATCCAGCTTGAGATGGTGAGCATCTTTGTGGCTTTTGTAATTGAACCAATTGCGTCTAAAAAAAACCTGGATTTTAGGCCGCTTCACGAATATGTTTGTTCAGTAGGTAAAGAATCGGTCTGCTAATAGCTTTCACCGACAATCCTTAGTTTCCTGTCTGCTCGAGGCTTAACCTTTTAACTCCCATGAGTGACTAAGACATAATTTCTCCTTACAATATCAATACAATATCAACCAGATAAGTGACGAGAATAGAGAAAAGTATCAATTTGGGGATAATCAGTTGATCCAATACTAAATTCTCTGAACTAACACTATAAGAATTGTATGGTTGACGGTAAAGTGAATTACAAATTTGATCTGGAAGGTAAAGGGTTAACCAGAGCAGATCGCTGAAAGACCTCTCAAATATCATTGAAATTACGCTTGTAAAAATTGTAACATAACAGAGAAATCTGTCAACCGTCATTGAATTTCATTTTATATATTTTAACATTTTTAAATTTTCACTCTTTTATTCCAGAGGTGAACCAACTGCCGGAACAATGTCTGTGGTTGCCCATGACGTGTTCCTCAGTGATATTTATTTTTAGATGTAGCCATCCACTGCCTGTTTTCCAATTCTTTTTTCTTTATGCGATTTTTCCCTCGATAGAATGCCCCTCACTAGCTGCTGGCATAGAGAATGGTTATAAACACGGCCGTGGGTCCGTGGAAGGCTCCTTGGTCTGGTTTAGCTGTGCTAATGGTTATTCTCTTGAAGGAAACAAATACCTCTATTGTGATGAAAATGGTCAATGGAATGGTACAACACCTTCTTGTCTAAAAGGTAAATTAAGTATGTTTTTTTTCAGATTCAAATTTGACGACGACATGCACAAAAGATAAACCATGACTTTTAAGAATAACTGTTAAAGCAGCCGATATCACTTCTCTATTACTGTTAAAATTACTTACCTGCACATGAGTTAATACGCTTACCGAAGAACATTAATATGTCGGAAAGCTGTACGCTAACACAGCTACACATTCTTTTTCAAAGATTGTCCTCAAATGAACCGCACTCTAGAAAACGGGCACATTGATGGTAATGGATCCACATCAGGTGCAGTGTATAGCTTTCTTTGCGATGAAGGGTACAGCATAGATGGAGAAACCTCGCTGCGCTGTGATGAAAAGGGACTATGGAATGGTAGCATTCCTGTATGTTTAAAAGGTAGGTTAAAGTCTCAGTGTACTGCTTGATTACCTTTTGTAACGGCCGACCTGTTATGCATTAATGCTTTGTTATAATCGCCACCTAATCGAGTTGTGTCTCACAAAAATATAGCAATTAGTTGAAGCAGCTGTAGTAACAGAGGAAATAGTGGCATTAACAGTTAACAGTTCTTTTGGTATCGGTAGTGATGGATGTTTTGCCGGTCGTGAAAGAGGTAATGCTCTTGATAGTAGCAGGATAGCGATATTAAAGTTCTCTGTGTTCGTGGTACAGGTGTGGTGGTGATAATTATTGCTTGACTGCGGTAGCAGCGGTGATATTGGCAACCATGGCGATTGTGTAGTGTTGATAGTTTTGATGCCAATTGAGATCATTTTAATGTGAGTGATGGGTGTTGTTTCATCTTGTTGCGAGTGCGTGAACTAATAGCAGTGGTGGCAATGGTTCAAGCGTAAATAAAAATAACTCTGAAAGTCTTTCATGTGTACTTCCCCCTCACTGAAAAACTTTCAATCTACCCCAGCTCGTACAGATGAAGAGGAAAGGGATACAAACGGCTGGTACCTTTACGTCCTAATTGGTGCTGCAATCCTGATTCTGATAATCGCCATTGGCCTGTTGGTAATTTGTTGTCTACGGAGGTCAGGTAAAAAAGATACAGCAACCGCGAAGGGTGATGGAGAGGCAGAACTGAAAGCTATCATTGAACCTTAAGAACCTGTGGATAATAAACGCGAATGTACCACTGCGCCTCAAAGCAATTGTCTAAAGATCCTGTGAGTGTGGTATTAATGAAAGATTTCCGTGGACCCTAACTATGTTTTCTGGATTTCAGAGTGTCACGTCTTTGATGTAACTCTTAAAAGAGCCCTCTTTAAACGCTTGAATATTCCCGCCGTAACTTAACGCGACATCAAGAGATCCTTCCTTAGTATTTCACTCAATATTTGAAATGTCTGTTAAGTTAACTTTTTAAGTGGCGACCTTAACTTAAAGAGATATATTAATAAAAATCCACGCAGAGCGATAAGTTCCATCGACTTACCGTCTTGAAGTAATCCACTTTGAAAAGTGGATCTCCACACCCAGAAACGCTGACAGAGTGTCGAGCTTCATTGTTTAGGAGAAAATTGTACGTGCTTGTTGTAATGAACAGAAATTCCCTTATTCATTGTCTTCATTTAAATTTTCATCGTTTTACGAATGTTTGCTTTCGAAAACAACAATTTTGAGGCTAATATGAGGCGGAATTTAAGCTGTTTTGATTTATAGATTTCATAAAGCATAGTAATTTTCAATTTGACTGTTATATATTTTAAATCAGCGCTCGATTAAGTGCAATTTTTAATTAAAAAACGGCGATTTTTTGAAGGTTTGAAAAAAAAAATTCAACTTCTTGAAAACAAAGCGAATAGTCTCAAAGGTAATCCATTATTTTCGCTATTGTTTTCTTCTAACAAAGGACTGTATGCATAATAAAGTATGGGGCTGTGCGGAAACTTTGCCCAAACAGGTTACAGAAATGGTTCACGAATTGTAAACTAATAATGTGTTAACAAAACTCCCCAAAATTATGGTGCCGATACTAATCTATCGTTCATAATCACTTACGGACCCTATAAAACTGCTCTCGAATTCGAAAACTGTAAACAAGAAATATTTACTCTAACCATGTGCTTACCAGCGTGCTTGTGAGCTCATATCGCCAGGAACCCGTTTAATTATACGATTACAGCTCGGACACGTCTTGCAAAATGTGATAACTATCAATTTCAGATATTGATCCTTCAGTTTCCAGCATCGGGGAAAAATTATCGTATCGCAGGCATGTTCATTATAACCCGAGCATTAAATTAAGTACACCTCGAGATGTTGAACGAATAGAAATTAGCTCCATGTTTTTTGAGACAAACTATTTCTTCAAGTTCGAACGAATCGAGTACAAAGCACGAAAACATAGCGCTGAAAAGTACCATGACCAAACGATGACATTCACTCCCACTGCAGGATTAAAACTATTTTACCAGTGAGTTTGTTTGCTCCTCGCATCTGCGCTCGGTATTTTAATTCTCAGATATTTGACGGGTTCTCACACGACAATATTTTCAAAATCAAATTACCGCGCAGACTTAATGTAAACATGAACATCGCTGACGACACAATCTCATTATAATTCAATTTTGGAAAAGGCTGTTACTTCGTTCTTAGGGTAAAACAACAAACCTTCCACAAAGCGTGATTTTTTTAAATGAATAATGTAAACCTTGCGATAGCCAATGCAACTAAAGAGAGAATGACAGAAACTTGCTCACGCTGTTCGTTGTCATTTTAAAACTTTCTAGGCAACACACAATCCGTAAGATAACTTCTTTTCCCTAAACACCACGACTGTATTAAACATTCCAAAAGGTTGGACAACAAATAATTTGAAGAATACGAACACTTTGAAATGTTATTCGAGCGATGAAAGGGCGCGAGGGTTTTAAAGCGATGAATGCAGAAGTCATTGTTTTACCGTACCAAAACGTAATTGCAATTACAAACTGAAGCTAGTATCAAACGAAGATTGGGGAAAAATCTTTGAATTTTTCTAAGCCTTAGCGTAACAGAAAACCCAGATAAGACACGAATTACCCTCTTCTCTCTCGGATCCTTTGTGTTTCGCTTCTCTATATTGATGACCCCTTTTCAGTCTGTTTTCTGGAGCTCTTTGTATTTCCTTTTCATGTTGCTCTTCGTTAGATGTTCGCGATAATTCTTGGTTTTCACCAACGTGACTTTTGTCTTGACGACGGTTGCTATCCGCCATGTTGGTGCCCAAACAAATAGTTACATATGCGCTTGTAGTAAGGTGAAAGTGAGATAATAGAAATGGTTCATTGCGTAGTTTTCAATTTTCAAACAGTGCTGGTTAAAAATGGACGTCATTCATTTGCCACATTCAATTACAATCAAATCGTGTGGATAACCAGTATAGACAGCGAGAGCGGAGGGACTGAGGAAGGATTGGGCGGAACCCCTGTTCAGGTGAGTATCTGAACGAAAAGTACAAGAGAATACATTGACAAGTAAAAGTAGTGAGCCCAGTGGCTTCATTACCACTATCTATAAAATAAAGAAAATAATTATAACCTTGCAGGTTGCAATGAAACGCACTTTCAAATAACCTGTAGCCTTCAAATATTGTTTCTCCTGCCCTTCTCCTTCAGTTGTGTAGCCTGCGGGTGCACAAGAGTGCTACGACGGGAGCGGCG
>NC_142673.1:26968612-26983612 GCF_964200805.1 Pocillopora damicornis
ACGTAACAAAAGATTCTATATCATCCTTTTGTTTTTCATCTTTTCCTTTCTGTTTTTTTTTTTCGACAAGAAGGTAGATATCAAATCTTACAGTCTATAGATATAATGTCTCTAATATTTAAACATAGATTTCAGATCAAAATTTGGGTTAAAATAAGGTGATTGTATAGTTCACGGGGAAATTATGGGGAGTGGAGACTCTTGAATATTCATGATTTGCCTTGTTCCAATATTCTATACACGATTTCTCTTTCTTGCACAGAATCGAAAGGTTAAAGGTGATTGCACGCTTTTTTTTTCCTGAATAACCACTACCCTAAAGCGACCACTCTATAAATAACCGTTTTCAGTTTCTCGTTCAAATATAGTTTCCAAAACTCTCTGATATCAAACGACCACTGCTCGACCTCAGATATTTTCGAGGCCAATTTCTTTCGCTTTCTGTTCAGGATAAGGGACCACACGAAGAAGCTTATGAAATCTTTGCATTACTCATGTTCCTGATATCTTTTTTAAAGAGGAAAATGGACAGAAAACAATCATAGCATGTAATGAAGGGATTGAAAGTTTTTTGCCCCAACTCATGTTCCGCAAAAATCAAGAAAAAATGGGCGAGACTCAACAAACACTTCTGCCTGCACTAACGTGGTCGATCGCGGAGAATTGACCGTATTTACTGCGTGTGCTGACTCTTTTCTCGCTGAAAAAACCATTGTAATTTTCTCTGAAATACAGGCTAACAGACACAGTTTTTTCCAATCAAAACCTACTTAGTGAAGGGTTGATTATTTTAATATTCATTATTTTATTGTTGTTGTTTTTCGCGTTAAAGTCAAAAGCAATATAACTAGTTTAAAACTGTTTCAAGGACAGATAAAAATGGCAAAAATCAACCAGACGTCATCAACACACTATATAATGAAGACTGTAAAAAATTAACACTCAATCAGGTTCAAAGCCCGGGGTTATGTCATATTAGTAAATCAAGCAATAAGATACAAAGTCCCCTTAACATTTCACTTTATTTCAGTCACTTCTATCATCTTAAGAAGCATTTTTAGTTTATTTTTCTCACTGCCCCTCTGACGCATCCTATTTTTCTTCTACCATACAATTGTGCTTTAAACATGTACATTCCCTGCAAAAATCAAAGAAATGACAGATTTTAGTAATTAAGTTTTCATATTTTTAGCCCAACCTGCATTAAGTAGCACCGTATCTTGCGGTCACCATGTATTACGCGGTCGGTTGTCAAAGTGCCGAATTTTTTCCCTTAGTTACTGCGATTTTCATTTCTATTAAGTGGTCACTTCCATTAAGCGGTTGTGGTCACCTTTTTCTGGGTATCAGCGGCCTTTTTGTACTGACCTCCACTTGTACTAAACGGTCACACGAAACGGAACCCCTTATATAAAACTGAGAATATTCTCTAAGTAAAATCTTTAAGTAAAATCTAATCCATGTTTTTCTCCCGAAATCAATATAAGCAGCACATGTGAGCGAGCTTTAGTATATTAAGAGATCGATTATAGGGTGAAAGGGTCTGGTTATTTTTTTTTTTAATACGCCAATTCGGTCAAAGCTGCTTTAAGCAGTCAACCTGTATTAAGTGATCATCTCGGCATTCCTTTTTTTCACCGCCCAATACAGGTTTGACTTTATTACACAAAAGCTGTGACAGCTAAATGTGCCTATAAATGAGAGCATGTAAACGCGGTTAAAACCTTTTGGATTCCTACCTATGTTTAAAAATATTTAATAAAAGTTATAGACGACTCTTTGCATGTTTAAACTCGTCTGTTATACAAAGCCTACTCGAGAGTTCGGAGAATTCTTGGATGTGTGTCAGGTTTGCGTAACAGTCTCAGGTTCTCCCAATCTGCCATTGTGTATGGATTGTTATGTAAAAACGTAAAAAGTCATTCCGGTATGGCCTAATTAAAGCGATGATAAAAGTGTTTACTTCCTAACCTTTGGTAGGAGTCTCAGCAGCAAACGAAAGCCACGGGGCAGACGGCGACGTACTGCATTAATCTTGTATGTTCCTCTCCGTAAACCATATCTACACTTTACTCCTTTCAAAACCTTCGCAATGTCGGTGCATCTCACCCTCCCATTGCTTCAGACAAGAATAATTCAAGGAAAATTAGTATTAAGTCAAAGTAAGTCATAAGTCGAGGTAAAAAAAAGCAATGAATGTACTCCAGCCTAGTTGCAAACGCAGCCGGAACTTATCCATTGTCAGCCTTCTCCCCAGCATTTCATTAAGCATCCCTGACAATTCACTGCTACTCATTTACACTCCTGGGTGGAGACAGGCACCAAGAGAGTAAAGTTTTAGCCTAAGACCTGAACCTCTCGACCCAGTACACTTTGCGCCTCCCTCATCAGTTCATAGTTGTAGTGTATCATTTGATTTAAAATCCAATTACTCATATCCCAGATACAACTCGGATAAGATTTTGACTTAGCTACAACAGAGAGTAACTGTGTACTTTTTATATATACCGCTAGTCGTGCATTTCACGTCCCACACTTTAATCAATAAATTATGATATTTACTCCAATCGTTAGTGAAACGACAAGGTTTTAGAAATGTACAGTACTTGTAATAGAATTGCTAGTTTGCTTTAGGCTTTAACGACTAACGGGTAACCAAAAATGATACAAATAATATGTTGCAGATGGACAAATTTTATTTTTCACTTGTTTCACGACTAACGGTTAAAATTTGTCAAGTTTTTCGCCCTAGAGGCTAAATTCTTTGCCGTTATTCGGTTATTGGTTTACACCGTTGAGACCGTCTCTAGGGAGGCAACCTCATTAGCGTCAAGGCCGTACGTGGAATCTTCAATAACAGCAAAAGATAGAATCAGGAAGTTTCATTGCTTAACCTACCAAAATCTTCTAAGATAACGGAGCCTGCACAAGTCCCGTCTCTTCCCTTTCTTCATAATTTGAACACGGTATCTGAATGATGACCCACGCACAAATCTGGCAATTTTTACTCTTCCTCTGACAGTAAGTGTTCTATCATTTCTTCTCAAAGCATTCGGACTGAATGACAACTTATAAGGCTGGATCGCCCCTTTTTACGTGAGAGGTAGAGTAAACAAAAACTATTTAATATATTAGGAATGGAAATGGGAGTTAAATATATAAATGGAAATTTAGCAGTGGACATTCCACTAGGTGGCTCTTCTTGTCCACTATTTCCAAGTCCAAATGGAATTTGAATGATTGTTTTCGTGGAGGTAGCGAGGAAAAAAAGGAACCCAGAGAAAAACCCTCAAAGCAAGGACGAGGACCAACAACAAACCCAACCCACATGCGAGCGCTCTCACCACCGCGATATCCCTGCTCCTATAATTTCAGATGATCTTGATCAACATAACAAGGATTTAAATTGACAAAAATTTTGAAATCTTAAAAAGTATAAGATAGGTTCGAAAGTGGGTGGTATGTTCACTCGGGCTGTATGATATAGGTAAGACAGTATAATGCTTTTATGAAATTATTATTCTGTGACTATCGGTGTTCGGTTTTAAACTTGAAAAGTCAACATATTTATCTCACAAAAAATGAGATTCTGCCAGCCCTTTTCTGAGGTGTTATAAAAAGCGACACGTAAACTTTAGACCTCGTTGTCTGACGAAAACCAGCAGTATAGCAATCGAAACATCGCAATCATAACACGATTGATAAGCCTAACTCTTACTTTGAAAGACATACAATTAATCTACAAAACCACCATGGACAAAAGCCCTTTTCCTCTTCTAGACATACTGAAACAATTCTTTTGCGGTGGACAAGAGAGTGAGTGGTTAAGGATTTTGAGCCTTCAATAAGTTATTTTACATTTGAAATAAATTGAATGTAGGCTGTGGATACTTACCGCCGCAGTTTCTCACATAAATACCACCAACTACATGAGTCAAAGCGACAATGATGAAGATCTCCTTGAAAGCCATCCTTGCTGTGTCACCACTAACAGACCAAGACAGAATGGCTTGTTACAGCAGTATTGGTTACTTAAATAACCACAACAAGCAACAATAAAGATGTATGGTACTTATCAGGGTAAATTTCATTGGTAACGTATTTACACTTTTCAATTGTCATATCCTGCACCTGCAATGAAATTTATCTCTGCGGGGGAGCCATCAAGGGTTCTTCGCTTTACACCGTTAAAATCAATCTTTAGCTCTGAGTAA
Source organism: Pocillopora damicornis (assembly GCF_964200805.1). Lineage (NCBI taxonomy): Eukaryota > Metazoa > Cnidaria > Anthozoa > Scleractinia > Pocilloporidae > Pocillopora > Pocillopora damicornis. The sequence goes on from NC_142673.1 coordinate 26,972,827, forward strand.
ACATCCAACAAGGAATAAAAAAACTAATTGCATGGATTGATCAGATACTTAAAGGAAGTTTCTTGAGTAAATATCAGAAATTTTCTTTAATACGCCTTCATAGCTCCGCACCCTCTTTACTTAGGAGATGTGCCTCCTTCTAGGACAAATCTACCCTGAGGTAGGGTACTGTGTGATTTCTTTCTCAGCTATTGTTCCAACGCATTCCTTCAAAAAAGTAATGCAATCTTTTTCTGCGACAGTGACCCGTACTAAGCCAACTTTTCTGAAATCTTTTAAATTTGAGTGATGTGGCAGCGTGGATGCAGTCGTATCCAGGTCTGACTACATCTGTTATTTGACATAAATAGAACACCCACTGACGTGGGAGGCCAATGCCCTCTTTTTAATGACCTCACTTATGATTCAAGGAATTCAGCTGCACAAAGTAATATTTCAACGTCAATAATCCTCCAATGTTATCGCTTTAGGTTGTTCAAATGGACGAGAGGGGGCTTTCATTTATCGCTATCAATTTTTCGATCAATAACTGATGCCTTCTGTATTTGACAGCTTTTCTCTGAAGTTTAGCAATAATAGTAATACTCTCCGCCTTCATGGTCAACAGTCCTCAACATCTACTTGACGTTCGGCATGTAACCAATGTCTAAGTCAAATCAGTTAGAAGTAAACAACTGATACAGCGGCAGCTGTACCATTCTTCCCATTTAATCGACATGAAATATCACAATTACTGTTTAATTTTGAGATCTTACACTCCTGAAGAATATACATCTTCAAAAAGGGATTGAATATCTATATGACAAAAACCATCTAATGCACAGAATTTCTTAGCGGCCGCTAGAGCAGAAGAGATGTTTTTATAAGGTCTTTTCTAGGAAGGAGTTACCCTATATAAACCAGTTATTAGCCGCTGTTTTGGTTTGATAATGAATATCGATTTTATGACATTATGGTCTTACAAACACGCTGGAGTATAAATGTATCTGTCCCTTCAACTCCGATGGAATCAATTGAAGAAAGAATTAAGCAGCCAAAATATAACATCGATGCTGCTCTGGTTTACTCTTTTTCCCTTTTTCCTGCAACTATATATATAACATAAAATCAAATGCAACTTCTGAAAGCCAGGTTTGAAAACAGTTGTGGAGAACTGAGCGCAAACCCTCAACCATGATTCCAAGGGGTGCCTTCCTCCCAGGGGTGCGTTAATTTCCAAGTTTATCTGTAAAACAAATAAGTATGCAAGTGTTTCAACATCTTTTGCGAGGATGGTGAGCTCAAGGGGCTCCATTAAAGCACCAAAGCGTATAACTCAAGCTAGTGAAAAATAATTTCGCGTTCCCGTTTGCAAAAAGAGAAAGAGGTTGTATTATAATTTCTTGCGAAGAGAAAATGAAAAGCCGCATGCAGGACAAGGCACGAAAGAAGCTAGACTAGGATTATTCCAGATGAACGATCGACAATAATGTAGCTAAAACCCACCAAAACAAACAAAGAAAAAGTACAGTAACAGTTCTCCAAATAATTGCACACAATAACTGAACTTATAATCTGATGCCTTAATATATTCCGTGCATGATGCGTTCCATTTGGGCTAGTGTCTTGACATTTGAACTTGATTAACAAAAAATTAAAAAATGATGAGAGAAATTGCAGTTCGGCTCACTAATTCAGTGCCATATGACCCATTTCGCTCAATGGCAAATAACTGACACCATCATTGTAAATGAATATTTCGCATACATCGACTTTCATACAACACTTGGTACCGCTACCATCCAATTCAATAAAATTTGTGTTTTTCTATACATCTCTTTTGCAGTGCTGTCATCACAATGATCTTGCTACTATTGCTACTTTTAGTTTCTTGAGGGCAGGGGGGAATTGATGGCTCGTGGGATGGATTTTCCGAAACCTAGGTTAGGAGAATCCACGGCCTTTTCGAGCTTGTGTTTATGCTAATATCCGCCAGAGGTTTCGCATTCTTCACGCAGTTTGGAATATAGCGGGGTTCCTTAGCTGTATTCTTAGCAAGAGCACTTATGAGATTCCAAGTGACCAGCGTGTGGGATTTTTATCGCAATTTTAACAGCTTTTTGACAAAACGGCCAAAGCTAGGATAAAATTTCATGCAATCCACTTTATTTACTGACAGGAATTATTTTTAACTTGTTTCTCCAATTCCATTTTATAAGGTTGAGGATCTTAAAAACTTTAAACTAATCCCTTTCTCGAAAAAATCTATCCAGAACTTTCAAGTAACTTTCGAGAAATGTTCGATCATCGCTTTAAATTATTCCGCTAAAACAACCATACTGATTTTTAGTTACTTCTCGTATTTTTTTTCAGTCTCACCTATTTCTTAAAAACGTGGGCAACTGTTTTATAGGTGTGGAAAATATCCTCCCTTTCTTCAAGGTCTAAATTTAGCCGGAAGGCTCTTGGCTTACCGGGAGTTGTTCGGTGAGGATTGGGCGTAACAGCAGACTCTATATCATCCTTTTGTTTTTAATCTTTTTCTTTCTGTTTTTCTTTTCGACAAGAATCCAGATATCAAATCTTACAGTCTCTAATATTTCAACGGATATTTTAGATCAAAATTTGGGTTTAAAAAAGTTGATTATTCGAGGGGAAATTATGGAGAGTGGAGACTCTCGAATATTCGTGAATTTGCCTTGTTCCAATATTCTATGCACGATTTCTCTTTCTTGCACAGAATCGAAAGGTTAAAGGTGATTGCACAATTTTTTTCCCTGAGTAACCTCTTCCCTAATGGACTACTCTATCAATAACCGTTTGCAGTTTCTCATTCAAATATAGTTTCCAAAACTCTCTGATATCAAACGACTACTGCTCGACCACAGATATTTTCGAGGTCAGATTCCTTCGCTTTTTGTTTACGACAAGTGACTATACGAAGAAACTTATTATCACTCATGTTCCTGATACCTTTTTCTAAAGAGGAAAATGGATAGAAAATAATCATAGCATGTGACGGAGGGATTGAAAGTTTTTTGCTTCATCTGATATCATGTTCCGTAAAAATCAAGAAAGAATGGGCGAGACTCAACAAACACTTCTGCCTGCACCAAGGTGGTGGATCGCGGAGAGTTTACCGTATTCACTGCGTGTGCTGACTCTTTTCTCGCTGAAAAAACCCTTGTAATTTTCTATGATATACGGGCGACGCCCCTTTGTCTATGGTAATGCCCTACATTACATAATCACAGTGAGATATTGCTACCAGACACTGTTTTTTCCAATCAAAACCTACTGCATGAAAGGTTGATTATTTGAATATTCATTATTTTGTTGTTATTGTTTTTAGCATTAAATTCAAAAGCAGTGTAACTAGTTTAAAACCGGTTTAAGGACCGACAAAAATGGCAAAAACCATCCAGTCGTCATCAACACAGCATATAGGGAAGACTATTTAACAATTGGTTCATACGTCAGCGTGCGTTCATCGAGATATGAAGCACGTGGGAAGTTTGGAGAGCACGAAAGATGCGTAAGAGTAACTCTAAATTTCTTGCTTTCTTTCCGTCAACTGACGTATGAACCAATTGTTTTATAACATTTTCAACCCGATGGAAAATTTTGTTTCTCGAGGGATTTATTTACTGACGTGATAAGCGTGCACAAAAGGAATATGAAGTACGCTCGCGCAATTAAATTTGATCAGACAAATTTACTAGCTATGTTATAAAGAAAATTGACACTCAATTAGGTTGGAAGCTCGGGGGTATGTCATATTGGTGAATCAAGCAATAAGATACAAAGTCCCCTTAACATTTCACTTTATTTCAGTCACTTCTATCATCCTAAGAAGTATTTTTAGTTTATTTTTCTCACTTCCCCCTCTACGCATCCTATCACGGTATTTCCCCCACTAAACAAACGTGCTTTGAACGTGTACATTCCCTGCAAAATCAAGCAAATAACAGAATTTAATAATCATGTTTTTATATTTTTATCTGAACCTGTATTAAGCGGCAAAGTATTTTGCGGTCACCCTGCGGTTGGCAAAGTCTGGACTTTTTTCCCTTAGTTACTGCGATTTTTATTTTTATTTTTTATTTCTATTAAGTGGTCACTTCCATTAAGCGGTTGTGGTCACCCTTTTCTGAGTATCAACTGTCTTTTTGTACAAACTTCCACATGTAATGAACGGTCACATGAAACAGAACCACTAATAAAAAACTTAGAATAATCGTCAAGTAAAATCCAATCCATGTTTATCTTCCAAAATCAATGGCAATAGCACATTTGAGCGAGCTCAATTATAGGGTAAAAGGCGTGGTTTTCTTTTTTTCTTTTCTATACGCCCATTCGGTCAAACTTGCTTTAAGCCGTCAACCTATATGATTATCTCGGCATTCTTTTTGGGCGCCTACAGGTTTGACTTTATTACAATAAGCTGTGGCAGCTAAATGTGTCTATAGATGGGAGCATGTAAACGCAGTTAAAACGTTTTAGAATCGTGTCTATGTTTAAAAATGCTTTATAGTATATTTTCCGTGTTTAAAATCGTCTCAAAGCCAGCTCGAGAATTGAGAGAATTCTTGAATGTGTGTCAGGTTTGCGTCATAATCTCTGGTTCTCCCAATCTGCCCTCGTGTTTAAATTGTTATGTAAAAACGCAAAAAGTCATTCCGGCATGGCCTAAAGGGAGGATAAAAGTATTTAATGTTAACTTCCAAACCTTCGATGCTAATCTCAGCAGCCTAAGAAAGTCACCGGGCAGAGTGCGACGTACTGCGTCAATATTGTATGTTCCTCTCAGCAACTGACCATTTCTACACTTTGCTCCTTTCAAAACGTTCGCAATGTCGACGCATTTCACCCTGCCAGTGCTTCAGACAAGAATAATTCAAGGAAAATTAGTATTAAGTCAAAGTCATAAGATGAGGTAAAAGAAAAACATTGAATGTACTCCAGCCTAGTTGCAGACGCAGCCGGAACTTATCCATTGTAAGCCTACTCCTCAGCATTTCATTAGGCATCCCTGACAATTCACTGGTACTCATTTACTCTCCTGGGTGGAGACAGGCGTCAAGAGAGTAAAGTTTTAGCCTTAAGACCTGAACTTCTCGACCCAGTCCAGCGCACCGAACATGAGGTCTTTGCGCTTCCCTCATCAGTTCATAGTTGTAGTGTATCATTTGATTTAAAATCCTAATACTCATATCTCAGATACAACTCGGATAAGATTTTGAATTAGCTACAACAGAGAATATCTGTGTACTATTTACAGATACCGCTAATCGTGCATTTCACGTCCCACACTTTCATAGATAACTTATGATATTTACTCGAATCGTTAGTGAAACGACAAGGTTTTAGAAATGTACAGTACTTGTAATAGAATTTCTAATTTGCTTTAGGCTTTTACGACTAACGATTAATCAAAAATGATACAAAAGATAGGTTGTACAAGGACAAATTTCGCTGTTCACTTTTTTCACGACTTACGGTTGAAATTTGTCAATTTTTCGCCTTAGAGGCTAAATTCTTTGGCGTTTTACGGGTATCGATTTACCCCATTAGGACCGTCTCTAAGGAGGTAACCTCATTAGCGTCAAGGCCGTACGTGGAATCTTCAATAAGAGGAAAAGATAGAATCAGGAAGTTTCATTGCTTAACCTACCAAATACTTTCAAGACTATACTTCTTGCACACTTCCCTCGGCTTCCCTTTCTCCCAAACTTGAACACTGTATCTGAATGATGACCCACGCACAACTTTGGCAATTTTTACTCTTCCTCTGACGGTAAGTATTCTATCATTTATTCTCAAAGCATTCGGACTGAATGACAACTTATAAGGCCGGATCGTCCCTTTTTATGTGAGAGGTAGAGTAAACAAAAACTATTTAATATATAATATGAAATTTAGCAGTGGACATTCCACTAGGTGGCTCTTCTTCTCTATTGTTTCCTAATGGAAATTGAATGTTTTCGTGGAGGTAGCGAGGAAAACTGGAAAATCCAGAGAAAAACCCTCAAAGCAAGGACGAGGACCAACAACAAACCCTACCCACATGTGACGCTTGCCCGACAATCGAACCCAGGCCACAACGATTGGAGGCGAGCGCTCTCACCACTGCTATATCCCTGCTCCTTTAATTTAAGATGGTCTTGATCAACATAACAAGGATTTGAATTGACAAAAATTGTGAAATCTTAAAAAGTATAAGATAGGTTCGAAAGTTGGTGGTATGTCCACTCGGGCTGTATGATGTAGGTAAAACAGTATAATGCTTTTATGAAATTATTATTCTGTGACTATCGGTGTTCGGTTTTAAACTTGAAAAGTCAACATATTTATCTCACAAAAAATGAGATTATGCCATCCCTTTTCTAAGGTGTTATAAATAGCGACACGTAAACTTTAGACCTCGTCGTCTGACGAAAACCAGCAAAATAGCAGTCGAAACATTGCAATCATAACACGATTGATAAGTCTTACTCTTACTTCGAAAGACAAACAATTAATCTACAAAACCATCATGAAAAACAACTTTTTTCCTCTTCTAGACATACTGAAACAATTTTTTTGCCACGGATAAGAGTGAATGAATTAAGGATTTTGAGCCTTCATTAGTTTTTTTCATTTGAAATAAATTGAATGTAGGCTGTGGATATTTACCGCCGCAGTTTTTCACCCGGGCAGCACCAACTACATAAGCCAAAGCGACAATGATGAAGATCTCCTTGAAAGCCATCCTTGCTGTGTCACCACTGACATAGCAAGACAGAATGGTTGATTACAGCAATACTTTTTACACTTAAATAACCACAACAAGCAACACTAAAGAAGTACGGCACTTATCAGGGTAAATATCATTGGTAACGTATTTACACTTTTCCTTTGTCATATCTTGCACCTGCAATGAAATTTATCTATGCGGGGGAGCCATCAAGGGTTCTTCGCTTTACACCGTTAAAATCAATCTTTAGCTCTAAGTAAATATCCAACAAGGAATAAAGAAACTATTTGCATGGAATAATCAGATACCTAAAGGAAGCTTGTTGGGTACATATCATAACGTCATGACTTCTCACCCTCTTTACTTAGGAGATGTGCCCCCTTCTAAGGTGCTGTGTGGCTTCTTTCTCATCTATCATCCCGACGCATCCCTTCAAAAAGGCACTGCAATCTTTTTTCTGCGACAGCGATCCATATTAAGCCAGTTTTTCTGAAATCTTTTAAATTTGAATGATGTTGCAGCGTGGGTGCAGTTGTACCCAGATCTGACTGCATCTGTTCTTTGACATAAATAGAACACCCACTGACGTGGGAGCCCCATGCCCTCTTTTTAATGATCTCTCTCATGAATCAAGGAATTCAGCTGTACGAAGTAATATTTCAACGTCATATACCTCCAATGTCATCGCCCTAGGTTGTTCAAATGGACGAGAGGAGGCTTTCAATTTTTTCGACCAACAACTGATGCCTTCTGTATTTTGACAGTTTTTCTCCGAAGTTTAGCAATATTAGTAATGCTCTTCACCTTCATGGTCAACAGTCCTCAACATTTACTTGACGTTCGGCATATAACCAATTTCCAAGTCGAATCAGTTAGAAGTAAACAACTGACACAGCGGCAGCTGTACCATTCTTCCCATTTATACGACATGAAATATCACAATTACTAATTTTGAGATCCTACGCACGTGAAGAATATGTATCTGTCAAGAGGGGATTGAATTTCTATATGACAGATTTCTGATAAAGACTTAAACGAGGAGATATAAACATGCTGAAAGAAAAGCGAGTATCTCGCCTCTAATATATGTAGAAATTATGCAAAAGTATGTTTCTCTTTTACATATTTCGTCTAAAAGATAAATGAAAAAAAAAGGAATTGGTTGGATGATGTTCAGTTTACGAATCTGAGAAGGTTTTTTAAGTCGCTTTCTTAGCTGAGGGTCTTAATGGGGTTAAAATGGCCAAAAAATTAGCCATTAGGCGGAAAAATTGACAAAATGTAACCTTTAATCGTAATAAAAAAAAACTGACTAAAAAAATTTTGGTTATAAGAATGAAAAGATGTTTACCGTTAGCCTTAAATTAGCCACAATTTCAACCGTTAGCCGTAAAAGCCATCACCCTATTGTGTAAATGCGTGACTTTCGAACTTGCGTGACATTTGCGTTACAGTTGGCCTTTGTGCCATTTGATTCCTTTAAATAGTTTTTCTCGCCTGCTTTCATTAATCGCCTGTTCATGTTCGGAGTGCATACAAAGTTAATTTATAAAGTGTGATTTCAAGCCACCGGCGTATAGGGACTGATATGTAAGTTGTTTTCGCTTTTTTGTTGTTTATCTCGTTTCGAGCAAGCTCTTTCGTCCTTATTTGTATATATATTTTGTGTTTGCCGTAGCTTTTGGTTCATTTATTAGTTCCTTTATTATGTTAGATTCATTTACGCTGTTAAGTCGCCACGTGTTTAATTGAATACAATCTATTATATAAGTCCCTTCTTTAATTCGTTTACAGTTTACGAGATTGATTAAAGTTATGTCCCTGTAATATATTCCCTGGATTTGGTTGGCATTTTTCTCCGGTCACGATTTTCTTGGCATTTCATCGAGCCTTGATGTTCGTTTGCCGCAACAGTAAAATATCACCAATTGACGCCTTTGGCTGGAATTAAAATTCGTTGAGGATGAGCGATAGTGGTAGTCGATCGCCTCGAGCTACAGTTCGAAAGATCCTCTCATTGGAGAAGGAACAAGCAGAAGTTGAAATTCCGAATGAACTATGCGATTTAAGAGATCTTAGTTTAGACGAAGCCAATAGTCCTCGTGGCAGGAAACACGATCCTCCCAATTTGAGAGAACCGCACGAGCGGACTTTGACTGACAAAGGCAGAGCCTATCAATTGGAAATTCGCGCTTTAAAGAAACAAGAAGTGGAAAACAAATTGCGTAAACATTTTGGAAGAATTTACTCATTGCTTGACTCCCACCCGGGTACCGAAGAATTAGAAAAGGAAAGACAAATCCTGGATGTAATTAAAGAGGAACTTAACCAGGCATACCGATCGTATGACGAGTTACTTGATGATGAAAGCGCTAAAGGTGCCGCTTACCGATATTTCGATTTGTGCGATCGGGAGTTTATCGAATGTCGAGTGCGACTATCCGAAATCCTTCGTTCAGTCGAACAACGAGAGCATGAAAAATTCGAATCTAATAGGCAAGAAACTGAATCAAGCCGTTCTGGAAGATCAAGGGTTTCAGGTTCTTCAAGATCTTCTAGGTCGTCGGTCATGTCAAAGAGAGTAGAGGCGGCGACCAGAGCAGCGAAGCTAAAGGTCGAAATGAAGTACCTGGATCAGGAAACCAATTTAAGAAGAATTCAGCTGGAAAGGGAGATCGCCTTGGCAGATGCTGAAGAGGAAGCTATCAAATTGGTCATGAACGAAGAAGTGAAAAATGGTATAGTTCGCAAAGATATGAAATCCGATGAGAGATTCGAACAAAGTTTCCGCGAAGCTAAATTCGATGTCGGAAAAACTGTCATAAAACATGAACCTTCATTGTTGAGACCGGAAGCACTTCCTTTCGCGCCGTTGACGCCGCCAATAAGACCAGCCGCTAGTCGAGTAAACAATTTCGCTCCAAAGCGAGACGAGCCGACAACACATCAAGAAGCGACTCTTAAACAAATAGTCAGTCTCCAAGCGAAACAAGCGGAATTAAGCGCTCTAATTGTCAACCAGCAAAGAGCTAGTACGCTTCCTTCTCAAGAACCGCCTGTCTTTAAAGGAAGTTATTTCGATTACCCGACATTCATAGCTGCCTTCGATGCCATGATAGATAAGAAAGTTGACTCAGAAAAGGATAAACTGTATTTTTTGAGCAAGTATACTTCCGGCAAAGCCCACGAAGTCGTAAAAGGTTTCTTGACCTGGGATTCTGACCAAGGTTATGAAGAAGCTCGTAAGCTCTTGGCTCAGCGCTTCGGCAACCCATTTCGAGTAGCGGAAGCTTATAAGGCTAAGTTGCGAAATTGGCCGCAGATCGTCGAAGGAGATAGCTCCGGTCTTCAAGATCTCTCTGATTTTCTTGTCCGTTGTGAAGGAGCCATGCAGTCCATGAAGTACATGGAAGATCTAAATTCAACAAGGTTACTACAGGAAGTAAGCACAAAACTACCCTTCAAGTCAGGCTCCAGGTGGTGTCGCCAAGCACGTGATGTCCTGAAGAAAACGGAGAGAACGGTATCCTTCCACGATCTAGTAGAATTTGTCAGAGAAGAAGCAGATCTCGCAAATGATCCGGTTTTTTCTCCCGAGGCGTTGAAAAGTAAAAAAAACAAGGCGCCTGACAGAAGCCCAGCAATGAGAAGTCAGGGAGCAAACAGTTTTGCATCGTTTTCCTCTCGTACCCCGCCTAGGGAGAGCAGAGGAAGGCCTAATGCAGAGCAAGAGCCGAAACAGCAAAGTTCGTGCGTCTTCTGCGGCGGTAACCACCCACCTCACAAGTGCGGAGAACTAAGCAGGAAGAGCATTGACGAGCGCCTGGCACTGGTTAGATCGAAAGGCCTCTGCTTTGGATGCCTGAAAAGGGGTCATCAATCGAAGAACTGTCGAGCTAGGTTAAATTGCGAGAAATGCGGTAGGCAGCATCCGACTCCACTTCATGACCCTACGTATAAAGAAGGATCTAGCAAACAGAATACTCCTGAATCATATCGGCCCGATCCGGTCCAAAGTCATCAAGTAAGTGCAGAGGTCGCGAACGACGACAGTACAATCTCCAACCCCAA
>NC_142673.1:27161112-27228612 GCF_964200805.1 Pocillopora damicornis
TTTTGCTGTTGTTAGACCTTTCCGCTGCCTTCGATACAGTTGATCATACCATCCTCCTCTCTCGTTTACGTGTACGGTTTGGGATAGCTGGGAAGCCTATATTATGGTTGCAATCTTATTTATCGAATCGCACGCAATATGTCTCCGTTGATGGTGGTACTTCGACGAAACATGACCTTAAATGTGGAGTGCCACAAGGATCTGTCTTGGGACCCATTTTGTATTTGCTTTATACTTCACCGCTTTCAGATATCGTAAAGAAATTTAACCTGAGCTATCATTTTTATGCTGACGACTCACAGCTTTACTTGTCTTTCCAACCAACCGTACTGGGTGATAGGGATCTAGCGGTTTCTAGCATCGAGAGCTGTGTGGATGAAATCAGTCATTGGATGATGGTTAATCGTCTTAAATTAAATAAAGACAAAACTGAATTATTGGTAATTTCCGCTAAACATCTTCCAAGACCACTCCTTCACGAAATTTCAGTTGCTGGTGAGACTATCCCTTCCGTGCAAAAGGCGAGGAATATCGGCACTATGTTCGACAGCCATTTTTGCTTTAAGGATCATATTACTGACATTTGTAAATCTTCATTTTATCATTTGCGAAATATTAGCTATATCAGGAAATATCTTTCAGCGACCACTACTGAATTGCTGGTTCATATGTTTGTATCTTCGAAGCTGGATTACTGTAATTCCCTTTTGTATGGCCTACCAGCCTACGCTATAAAAAGGCTACAACACGTCCAGAATGCCGCGGCGCGCCTCGTCACACTCACAAAAAAGCATGATCACATTACGCCTGTTCTTTTCAATCTTCATTGGCTTCCCGTTAACCAACGTATTATTTTTAAGATTTTACTTATAACCTACAAGGCACTTAACAACCTGGCACCGTCGTACATTTGTGATCTGCTTACATCTTACACCCCATCGCGTCAACTACGCTCATCATTCAAGCACCTTCTGGTTTCTCCATCCTATAACTTGAAAACATATGGCGCAAGATCCTTCTCTGTAGCAGCACCATCATTATGGAATGCTTTGCCAAGTGAAATTAGAAATGCTCAGTCTGTGTCTGTTTTTAAACGTAGATTAAAAACTTTACTCTTTAGAAAAGCCTTTTATAATTAATATTAGCTGTCTTAAGTGTTAATGTTTAAGTTTTTTTCTTGTAGGCGCCTTTGAACAGTAGGATACTGGCGCGGTATAAATCTTTTATTATTATTATTATTAAAACTCGAGCTGATAATAAGTACAGAACAACACCTGTCCATTACATTAAAATATGTAAGAGGGAACTCAGAAGTCAAGATAGAAGAGTAACACAATCAGTATAAACATCTTTTATACATTAAAAAAGTTGCAAATAAACAAATTCAAAATAGTGCCTACATCTCTCTAAAAAAGTGTAAAACAAAATACAATAAATATACTGCAGTTGACCTAAAATCAGATGATTATGTAAATAAATTATTTCAACAGACGATGGGTTGATCCCCTTTTAATCGTGAAAGCGTGAAGTGTAGAAACGACTATATACCGGTGGGGTAGACAGCAGCGCAAAAATAACAAAACAAAAAAAAAAAAAGGTTATTGTTCACGGAGGGAACCTAAAATGATAGCCAACCAGCCAGTCGTTCATTTTCAATTTTGTCTGGATTCAATCGCTATGCAATGGAATCTTATTCGAAAGGAATGCCGGAAGGAATGGAGCGAGTATCTTTTTTATAACCTGCGGCGCATTTATACAAAGTTTACGCTAGAAATCTGCTATAGTATACGCTTTTATGACAAAAGGTGAAGTTTAAGGAGTGATGCAGGTCAAACGATAGCCAAAATGGTAAATTCCGACTATTAACCCAACATCACCCCAGCAGTTTAAAGTAATTCCAAGTAGTTTCAACTCTATCCGAGAGTTACCCATCGGCTGCCTATTTTTACACGAAAAATTGTATGTTTTTGTAAAGGAGAATTTTATTACATTCAGAACCTATTTAAAAGTAATGTATCCACGACTTATTCGCATATTACTTTGTTTTTGTTTGTTCTTGTCTGTTTGTTTGTTTTTTAATTTGGCACGAATAATAAAGAAAAATCACTCTTTTTGGAACAGTGTCTTAAAGAGTCCATCAAAGGCTCATTATAAAAAGGCGCGTTAAATCCAAAGTAAATTCCTTTAATTTACATTGTTTTTTCTCCCAGCTGTCAGTTTGAAAGACAATGATGATTTTGACCCGACAACCGACACAAACCATCTGCCTGGGTATGTTAGCTTTTGTTATCAGTGGAACATGGGGATATCGCTTGGGACTTGAAGTTATTAATGTGACAGTCTGTGGTAAGTTATTCTATTTAAATTTAGCCTAAAACTGCTTAGCAAAAATTACAGAATGTTAGCAGAAATGGCATGGGGAATGAAAGTCGAGAGTTCCTCCCAGAAAGAAAAAAAAAAAAAAAGAATTGTTGATTTTCTTTTTAACAACAGACTTACTACTTTCCCAATTATCTGATTTCCGGGTTCCATTACCCATCTCCATTATTTTTCATTTTCCTCTCCACTGCCCACCGGCTGTTTTAGTGAAATGCAGCTTATGATAAGAGTATTCGCTTGTCGCAAAAACGGTCATAATTTAATTTTCCATACATTGCTTTGTATCTAAGCTTTACTTGGGGCCTGGAAGTAAGTTAGAAATATAGATATAGATAGATAGACGTTTATTAATAATACCTTAATAGCAGCTGGAAGCTGAATTACAAAGGTGTACAAATTATATAATAGAACTATACAATAAAATCAAACCTAAAAGGGAACTAATTTACATATGGGCCCATATACAATTGTAATAGATGTCAATTAAAATGTCTTGCGCTTGCTGGAATGAAAGTATCTCTGAACCGATTTGTTTTAAAGGAAACTCTAAATGGTCTGCGTCGTCGTAACTCCCTAAGTTGATCTCGGTTGTCGAAAGGCAGTAAGTGGTACAAACAATCCAAGGGATTGGAGACGATGTTGTTAAAGAATTTTAAGCAAAGGTCTTCCCTCCGATCCCTTAGGGTTTTCAGCTCTGCCATCTGAAGCACTTCTCTATAATGATTATCATAACCGTATATAATTTTCAAGGCTCTCTTTTGGACACGCTCTAAACTTAAGCTCAAATAATCGGGGAGACTATAATGGTAGACCTGACATCCATAAAGTAAGACGGATTGAATGCAAGCAACATAAAAATTCACTAATTCTGGTGATGGTACCTTAGCTCGCTTTAACTGAGTTAAAAAGTAAAGGCGCTTAGCGGCCTTTTTAATCATCTCAGTAACGTGAGTGTTCCACTTGAGGTTGTCTTGAAAATACACACCCAGTAATTTCACGACACTAACGGCGCTGACCTTAGAGCCATTAGTTTCTATGAGATCGTAGGAAGGAGGGGAGCGCCCGAAGGAAACTCTTAGCTCATTACATTTTTTCGGATGAAGTTGAAACGAGTTAAGTGTTGACCAGGTAGCTACTTCGTTTATCATAGACTGAGCATTGCTAGGACCACCCTTGCTTATGATTTCGTACACTGTCGTGTCATCTACATATTTTATACAATCACTGGCTGATGGTACTTTCAAATCATTTATCATAACCAAGAATAGCCACGGTCCCAATTTTGTTCCCTGCGGTACTCCTGCTCGGACCGATCCCCACTCTGAGAGACAATCATGTGCAAGTTTGACCCTTTGTTTCCTATCTTTAAGAAAGGCTATTATCCAATTAATGATGTAAGGGTTGATGTTGTAGGTCGAGAGTTTCGATAGCAAGAGGCTGTGATCTATCAGATCGAAGGCTTTTCTATAGTCCAACGCAAAGATCCGCACGGTGTTCCCCGTTCCGTCTGTTGCTTGCGCCCAATTGTGCATCAGGTTTATCAATGCATGCGCAGTGGAGGATCCTGGAATACACCCAAATTGATCGGGTTCCAGGCGTTTCAGAAGTGCTGGTTTCACATGTTCATGGACGACGTAGTGCTCGGCAATTTTGGACAACGTTGGTGTCAGTGAAATAGGTCTCAAATCTTTCGCCGCATCCTCAACTATCTTTGTTTTGGGAAGAGGGGTGATGTTTGCACATTTCCAAAAGTCCGGTAAAGTCCCTTGACTAATCGAGGAATTGATGATACAACGAAGAGGTTGAGCTAGCTCAGGAGCGAAATCACGCAAGACCCAGTTTGGGATATTATCTGGGCCCCCAGCTTTGGAGGAGCTGACCGTACTAAGGCATTTGAAGGTAGCTTCCAGTGAAATAATGGGAGTTTTAAAACCCTCAGTGCTCACAGTTTCGATATTATCTAAAAGTGGGTCAAACGAAGCTTGAGGTTCTAGCAGAGCTGTGTTGATTTCATTAGCCAAGATCTTAAGGTTGATTGAGGTAGCTGGTTTACTTGCTAGGAGCTGATTTGCGACACTTGTAGATGTTTTGTTCATTCCACATAACCGCCTACATTCGGACCACCACATTTTAGGATTGTTTTCGGTCAAAACGCTGACTTTAGTGTTGTAATAAGAGCGTTTGCAGAGCTTCCGTTCCCTGTTTACTTTGTTCCGGTAGTAGTGGAACAATGGTTTGTTGTCTTGGTAATATGCTCTTTGACGGTGTGCTATAAGTGCCTTGAGTTTGGGTGAAATCCATGGTGCGTCGTTTCGGTGGAACTTAACCCGCTTTTTGGGAAGGATAGAATCTAACCCTATGTGAATTAGGTCACTGAAGTGAGCATACTGTTCTTGGACGCTATCTATAGTGTCGATTAATGACCAGTCGACCCCCGTCATATAACGACCAAAAGCCTGTTTGGACTCAGCGTTAACAGCACGTGTAGTAACCGTTCTGTTTGCAGGAATATTGGCCTTCGATCTAATTTTTGGAAACAAACCAACAGTATAGTTGTGAATGTCCTCAACTGGTTATCAGCAAAAGACTCAATTGGAAACTAATTTTGTTTTCCTGTAGCACAAGGTGATACTCCATTTTTGCATTCTTTTCAGGAAAGTACGATAAGCCTCCAACGTTTACAGTTTCTCCATGGCCTTTCTTTCCTGCTGGAATTCATATAAATTGGAATGTAACATTTGCACCTGGTAAGTTGAAGTTGACATGGAGATGTTAATATTTTTTATTAATTTCCGATCAAAAGTGATATCGTTACAAAACAAGAAGGAGGGGCTTATGAAATTCCACGGCTCGTAACCAGGATTTGAGAATCGAGGTTACGAGAGGATTTTGAGTACGACTGGAAGTTAGAGGTTCTCCGAAACTTCGGAATTGAAGGCCTTGGGAAATGAGATTTCAAGTCAGCGTAT
The DNA here is from genome assembly GCF_964200805.1 of Pocillopora damicornis. Taxonomy (NCBI): domain Eukaryota; kingdom Metazoa; phylum Cnidaria; class Anthozoa; order Scleractinia; family Pocilloporidae; genus Pocillopora; species Pocillopora damicornis. The sequence continues at coordinate 27,166,461 of NC_142673.1, forward strand.
ATCCCCAGTGTGTACTGAAGTGATTGTCAATTATGTATCCTGCAGTGCTTAAAGTTGTTAACTCTAATCACAAATAATTCTCTCTTTTTCGTATTTGCTAAACTTTTTTATGACTGCTGTCTAAACTTAACGGGTTCGATCAAAATCTTCCCTCTCCAACTTCCCTTGATGCACAAAAGATATTACTTTTTCATTACACTAAGAGCTGTGCCGCGTTCTAACTAGTGCTTTTTTCTAATAGCGGTAGATGTTCTTGAAGCATCCATGCAATACGAAGTGGTCTTAGACGGCAAGGTTATTGTTTGGAACAGACTCGACAGTGTGTGCCATGCGTACCCATACTTGTGCAGCTTACCTGCTGGTGGTAAGTCGACTTCCAAAGAGAGAGTTAGGAGGTACATCAAAGGGCTCTTGGGGCTAGCTCATTCATGTTATGGCTTAAGTTTGCATTGTTTTCTTGGACTTGCTGAATTTAGGTACAGTTGAATTCGGTTTATGTGAACTTTCAAGACTTTTGAAATAAATTTCCTTTTATTATTGGACAGTTGTGTGATAAAAAAAAAACTTGTACATTCGTCGTGATGGGAATTGGAAAAAGGTTGTGTGGGCTGGAGGTGGGATAGTCAGAGGTCATCAGGCAGACAGTGTCCATTTTGTTTGCGCGCGCGCGTGTGTGTTTGTGGGGCGGAGGGTGGGCTGGGTGGGGATAATCAGGCATCAAATGTTGCTCTAGCAGCAATGATCTTTCACGATCATTTGCACCATTGTGAAATATTCCTTGCCCATTTCTTTTAAATAAAGCGGCCATTGAATTTGATTTTTAACGAAGCGGCCACAATCGTTCTTAATAGAATTTCAAGTCTTTATATAATCTGATTTTCACCTATTAATATTTGCGTAGTACCAAACCGATGAGAGATAAAACCACAAGAAAAACCACCTAAATGAAAAAGTCAACGAATGCCAACCTCACATTTTCCTTAAATAGTTGTTTACACTTAGTTCCTGTTTTTCATATATTTATCCCGTGATGTAATTATACATATCTCCCATGATTAGTATAAATTCAAACAGTTTCTTTTTCCAAACAGTTTTTCAACTGACGGTGTGAAATACATCGAGACATGTTTTAGAAATAAGAACGATGATCTTTCCAAAGTTCTTTCTTGACCATCTCTAACAGGCAGCTTCGAATGAAAAACAAAGCAAAAAAATATAGCAATGAAAAATAAGGCAATCCATCCTCATTGATTGATTATTAATCTATATATTGCTCTTGGTGCACGGTGATTCATATTTTAAATAACCGTTGCTGATTTCTTTGTAATTTTTTTGTCTTCTAGAAACCATAGTGTTGGCTGCATCTGGAGAATTGCCCGTAATTCCTCATTTTTTAAAGGTAATCGACTGAGTTAAAATGTAAATAAGCCACTGTAAAGAGTTTCTAAAGAGTTAGCCTTTCATTCTGACTCAGGGCTAACGATTGAGACGTCAACTTTAAAAAATCTTTATGCTGGCCAGTTTACGTTGTCAACTCACTTGATAAAACCAAATTCTCCTGTTGGCCCCACACGGCCATACATCGACGCAAGAGCAATCATGACGGATGATGGTGTCGATCATTCTCATTATCATTATGACGATTTTTATCAAGCTGTGCAAAGTTTGATTTGTTCTTTCCTGGAAATAAAAGAGGGCCTTAACCCTTTAACTCGTAAGAGTGACCAGCTTCTAGTTTCTCCATAAAATATCACCCCTGAATCAATCATTATGGTCACGAGAATCAAGGAAACGGTATGGAGAATATGCATACTGATGTTTGGGTGTAAAGGGTTAAATCAATGCATAGGTTTACATTCTACGTTAATAATGTAGTCATTCTACTTTCATTTTATTCTTCAATCAATTAGAATCGAATCTGCAAGGCGAAAGTTCTGACCCAGGGCTAATGATTGCTGGCCAGTTTACGTTCTCAAACATTCTACGTTAATGTAGTCATTCTACCTTCATTTTATTCTTCAATCAATTAGAATCGAACCGGTACGGGGGAAATTCAACTTTTCAATGAAGAGGATATCATGTTTCTCTGTTTTGAGATCGTGGGCAAGGTACGGTAAGAGACGAACAGGACAACCAAGAGTCAAGACTCAAGAGAAGCATGAGGGAAAAGAATAAGCATGGGAAGACATGCAAAGATTCGTCTTGCAATCAATGATTTTGTAAAACATGGTTTTTAAAATCTAGCAATAATCAAAAAAGATAACTTTCTTAACTTTGAGTAAATACATAGATTGCGTTTCTGTGGCGAGGAAAACAGCTCATCTTTGTAACAGCCCGAAATCCGGCGTAAAAACCGGAGAAAAATAAGAGGGCGGATCAGTTCGCGTGAAAAAAGCTATACGCTGTAAAAAAAAAAAATTGCTCAGATTTAAATGAGAATAAAAATTCTTGAAATACTAATTATGACAGTGCAGTTCATTGCACAAGAGCAAACTCATAACCAAAAACTGCCTACCGTTGCTGTCTGTGCTTTCAATTATCTAATTTTTTTCCCTTTTTTCCCGCTCAGTAAATAAATAATTTTAGGGTTCATCGTGTTCTGAGTCTCAGAGCGAAAAAACGAACATTTGGCGACAAAAAATACCACCTGGTTTGTGTTAATTTGCCTTTATTGTCGTCTACGTGAAAGGACGCCTCAATAGTTTTCACCGTTTGCTGTTAAGTGGCGATCTCTGTAAGAGCGGTCCAGGGTATTTCGCATCGGAAAAATGTTTTCCCTCAAGCTTTGCCTAATAAACTATCTTTGGTAACAAGTAAATAAAACCACATTAGTTTCTGGAAATACGTTGAAATAAAACTTTTAGAGCTCTCAAAAGTCAAAGCTGCAAAAGGCCCTTTTTTGACCTCTTGCGACATCGAAAATTTCTAAAGTTGAATAGCCCGGTCCTCGTATCACACCGCATGCAGCAAAAAATATTTTGTATTCTTAAACTGTGTGATATATAAGGTGAATAGAATTCATTTCAATGTTGATACTCGTTTACTCAGAGGCTCGTCATAATTTATTTAAAAACACTCGTTGGACAGCTTTCTGAAATTGGTCAAAAGTACTCTTTCTTTCTTGGTTGATATTGCTCAATTCCAGACCAGACCATTAAAAACTCCGCTTGATTTCTGCTAATTAGATGTTTGGCTGCAGAAAAATGTTAAAAAATCTTGCACTTATTGATTTTCTTCGCCGAGGTGACTTCAAACTTTTAGCGGTATTGCTAGCGTGACAGCCGATTATGCAAATTAGTTCATTGAGCAACCTCCGACCGTTTTATATAGGTAGCTCAACAAATCTTAGATTTTAACCATTTTAAATAGAAAATACAGTAGGACAGAGCTTTAAGACCACACCGATTAATACCACCGCCTCTCTCAAACACTCTTCGTCTACATCAGACGCGGATGCCTCTATCAAGTGGTCGTCTTCGCCGTCTACGTCTGTGGCATCATCCAATTCTTGTTGTATTTTAGATCGCTGTTTAAGGCACAATCTCGAGAAGAAACCCTGAATCTGTATGTTCAAACATTCTCTCTCCAACTATTGTGCAAGCAGTTCGCATATCCTTCGCTACTTTTTCTGGGTTTGGTTTCTGCCAGTGTCTCATCCGATATTAAATTTCTGTGTCAAGTACTGCCTGACGTTTTGCGAAAGCCGTTCACTTGCTCCTCTCTTATGAAGAGCCCATCCCATGGGAGGTTGTGAAGCACTTGTCAAGGGTTCTGTGGCCACTGCAACCAGTTCAGTCGAACTTTCACCCTCTAATGACAATGACTGAAAGTGATGAACCCACTACCTCTTCACTTTGTCATAAAGACTTTAAGTCATGCTCGCAGGCATAGGACTTACATGATGAACTAGCTAGTTCATATGGAGGTCAAAGTCAGCCTGTGTCTTAAAATCTTCATCGCAACCAGGTTCAGGGCATTGATAGGAACTACCGTCGTTGCCATCATTGCTTTCTCTGCTGATGCAATTCGTCGAGCAGCAGTGAGGAAAAATGGAATCTCCTCCACCAGATCCGTCTTTTTTCTGTGGAAAAATTGCAATTTTAATTTTACTGAATAAACTTTTCAGGCCCAACATTAAACGCTCTCCAAACGTGCAGGTCCTCTTGTGTAAACTCAAAGCTGTGTAAGTTGCTGAAATTGGCAATCTTGTTAATTTATAGGGTTCAGTTCTTTTCCTGGACTACGCATACTGTCGCCGTCGTTCCCCTGACCGGTTTCTCTTTCAATGTGGTATGTATGCTTTTGGCAGAAACAGCATTATGGCTTTCGTTGCAGTATCTCCTGATTGACGCTTTTATCAGACAAAGATTCCTGTCACACATATTTTTTCCAGCCTGTGGCTAAGAATCGGATCGTACCTCACGAGTTCGATTCCCTGGCGATATCCGAGCTCTCATAGAGATGATACCAGTTTACTGTTGTGATAGCAACCTGCTTCATCCGATCTTAGAAAGGCCTTTATTATTCCTGAATTTTGTACCTTTATGGTGGCAAAGAGATTTTCTAAGACTGACAGCACTGAAAACCAGTCTTGTTTTCAGCTGTTAAGAAGGTATACGTATCAGGTTACTTCCGAGCTTTCCTCCTGTCTCAAATCATTCTGCTTGCTTTTCCCGGAACTTCATCGCTATGAAATTCATTGTCCAGTCAACTATTATAAATGTTTCATCTCTCTTCAAAGTATCGACAATTTGCCGCTTGTACCAATCCTGGTTCTCTGCTCTCAGGATATGCCCTCTCTATTCAAAGATCTTAGCTGCAGCATTTTTTGCTTCATAAAGATAGTCTTCCGCTTGAAACATACCCAGTTGCATTGTGTACTCAGAAATAGCGCCTTTTACCTCTTCAAGAACATTCTTCAGCTTCTCACAATCCTCACACTTCACGTTGTGACTGTGACTGCATATTTTCTGAAAGTCAGTGTCACCAGCATCGCTCAGTGCAAAGACCCCACAGTGATCGGCACATTTGCTATCATCCTCTTTGCAATGATTACGGTATGTAGTCTTCAAATACAACTTGCTCTTCCGAAGCCTCTCGCCAACCTCTTTGCACCAATCGTTTTCTGCTCCCAAGCGTTCCAATTCGTCTGTAATTTGGAGAAAATTCTTGAAACCATCCGCTCCCTCAGCTGCATTATTCTCTAAACCTCTACAGAACGCCATACATCATAGAAATGGCCTTTGACATTTGCAATCAAATTGACAGAATACCGGCTCCTTACCCCTTTGGAATCACTACCAGGGTGTGTCAGATACTGGTATGCTGAACTTTGGCGCCAGAACTTCCCATAAGTGTGCCTATGCTTTGCGCAGACCCACATTTTGCCATGACTGAGTCTTCTTCATCGAACAGGCCAGCCCTTGCAAAGAAAAGCTCTCATTCTGTAACAATCTCTTTTGACAAATGGATTAAGCAGAGATTACTCTCTATTGAGTCAGTACTCTGAGGCAAGTTAAACAAACCGGAAACTCCTCGTGAGTCTCCGAACTAAGTTTCTGAGGAACACGACTGAAAACAGGACTTCTTGTTGCGAATACCGCTTCAAGAATTTAGTGTTATTAATCACAAGCAAACCATTACTGAAAGAGAGATATGAATTACAGCTAATAAAATTACGCGCTTTACAACATAGATATAGCTTAATTGTTGGAAAAATGAGGTGACACGTAACGTAATAATTTATTTCCTCAAAAAACCGCGGGGTCCTTTTCCACAAGAAGTTCTCTAGAGTTCTGAATAGGAACTTTCATAAAGACAGGTGTGCAGACAAAATTTCTCTTATTCCTACCAACCAGAATTCTGATCCAAAATGCGATGTTATCGCTGCTTTATTACGAAGGGAGAAGCAATTCAGGATAATTACACAATTGAATAACGTGACAGTGGTCACGGTGTATTTCAGTGTGTGGTGTTTTCGCCAGTTACACCAAATAGAATCCTGTAGTTTGGTTTTGAAATGTTCATACAGGTTTGAATAGTGTAAGCTGTCAGAACTCAAATATGAAATAAAAGAAGCCAAATTTTTAAAAAAGAGTTTGCGAGCGCTAATCAAATTATGATATTCGACTGATACGTTGTTGTTGACGTCTTTCGTCACGAGATAATAAAATTTGTCAAATTTTGGCCTTTTAAAATGTTTAAAGTATTAATCGGTTTGGTCTTAAAGCTCTATTTACTTATTATCAAAGATAGTTTATGGAGCAAAGCTTGAGGGAAAACTTTTTTTGCGATGCGAAATACCCTGGACCGCTCTTACAGAGATCGCCACTTAAACGGACAAAAAGTTTTGCCGATAGTCGTTAAAAAGTTAATCGTGAAAAAAATGTTTACCTTTAATCACAACGGAATGGAGTCAACTGTTAGCCGTAAAATGGCTGACACTTAAACGGAGAAACGTAACGAACTTAAAGAACAAATTCTGAATTGCTTCTCTGGACTTTCCAAAATCCGTCCACCTGTTTTAGTATAATCTATTTATGCCCAGATTCAGGATGCCAATTCTAAACTTTTCAATCATTTACACCAAATTAAGCCCCAAAAACTGGACCAACTTATCGGTCCTCACATTACTCGCAACTCATCGCCTGAAATCCTCAAAACTGCAGTTACCATTCCAGAAAAACCGAATAGGATATAAAATCCGAAAAATCGCAGGCATTTCTTCCGCAAACCGAAAACCAACTGCCAGAAAAACGAAAACCCGCAAACTGATACAGACACCAAAATCAAAAACCCAGTTATCCAGCACAAAAACTGAAAACCCGATCTAAAAAATGGCCAAAACCGAAAAACCGCAATGACCGAAAACCCCCAAACCGAAAACCTCAAAGCCCTCTTTAGTAAAGGGAGTAAGTTCCTACATAAACTGTAATGCTGCGTCGGTGGGAGAGTAAAACAGGGTAATTTCGTATCATCAACTGATTTGATACCGTAAATTAGCCGCCGTAAAGAGTTTCAAAGCTGTCGTTTCGAGCGTGAGTCCTTCTTCATAGCCAACGACGAAGGGCTAACGCTCGAAACATCAGCTTTGAGACTCCTTATTACGGTGGCCAATTTACGTAATCAACTGAGTTGATAATACTGAATTATCCTCCTCAAGTAGTTAGTAGTAGTAGACTTCATTTAACGAGGGTAACTATTGACCGTAATTACACCGACGAACTCATTGCCCTCGTCGTTCTCCAAAGTCATTCTCCAAAATGCTGGTTGAGATATGAAAGGACGTATATTTTATTACTTAGAAAGCTTATATTGCCACTCTTATAAAGATCCCTCCCTTACTTGGTAAGTTGCAATATTGCAAACCAAAAAACTAACATGCTACATGTACATACACTAAGATATTAAGCTTTGTTCACTTTACTAAAATGCCATATACAACGTCCTTTTACCAAGTTAGTTCTAACACGTTGTTTTGAAACATTAATTATTTGATGTGTCTCTGTGTATAAAAACTCATTCATGCTGAGATCAGTGAAATCAATTCTTGTGTACAAATCTTAAACGACTAAACATTACTGAGCCACCCCCCATCACTACTCTATTCTTCATGTGCAGGCAACGGCGTAACCTGTGCAGACATGTGGGACGTGGAAAGACGAGTAGTTTGAGGCTGGAACACAACTGGCATTCTCTTGGTAGATCATAAATCGGTATCTCCTCCCCATAGTTCCACACCTTTAACACCGCCAGCTGCACGAGTCTTGAAACTTGTCCGTCAGGTGTACTGATAACGCTCTCAGTTATTGTCCATCTCCACCTGTTGTGGTGTTAAAGGAAAATATTCTGATGGAGATATCAACATTTTACTCAAAGTTTCATGGTGCTTCAAAACAATTCCTAGCTATAACCTTGCTAGGTAACCACTGGAGAATCCAAGTTCTGCATCATTAGCTTGGGATGTATTCAGAGACGGGATGATAACCTTATCGAGGGGTTCAAACGAAAACTTGACTTCAACTTGAATCATAGACTGGAGCTCAGCTTAATGACATCTTACCAAATAGTCTGGTGGCTATCTGATTTTGGCAATCTTTGAAGGAGACGCTCAGCGAAATCTAAACAGGCTTTTTCATACTTAAGATACCACTGGAGAGTTTCATGATAATATGTCCACCTTGTGTCAATTAATGTCTGAGGAAGGGGTGTATTTTTACTTTGAATACCAAGAAAAATATACATAACCTTGTATTGGCTTGGACGCTTATGATGGTGCCAAGATATTTTATAGAGTAACTAAAACATACGGGTTGCTCATGTCACCCTTGGCCCCAAACCCGGCCTGGCACATTCTTCTCAGCATAATGTTTAGTACATGTGGGTAGCATCCTACAAAAAATATCTCCTTTCCAAAAATTCTGGCGTTATTAGCTAAAAGGCCGTTTACTTTTCCCTTTTGGCTAGAGGCTGTTGTGTTATTTATCGGCGAGCGTAAAAGATCCAAACGACGCCATTCATTCAAGAACTTCAAGTGCCCTTTTACTCCCAGTCACGTGACTCGGTACAAAGTACAAACTATAACAATTTCGACAACACAACATCTCCCCCTTTAAAAACTACGGGGAGAAGCCAAAACTACTAAACATGAACGTAATAAAGTTTGATTTAACTTATAACATAAAGCATAGAGATCGGACTGTTCAATTCATAAATTTATCCCGCACAGTCACAAGTCCAATCTTCTGGGAGCACTGACTACTCGCCCAGATCTAGTTGTGGTTGCACCAGCTGCACAAGCAGCTGCCGGAACATCCAACTTGATCGCCTCTGGAATTTGCTTGCTCGAATCAGGAAAGCTAGGACCTTGCTTGCTCAGATCAGGACTGCTAGGGTACAGCGGAGTAAGGTCCTTCCGGTTCCGTCTGATAGTTCCTCTGGGGCTGCTAACAATGTATGAACGAGGTGTCTCAGCCTCTTGAGTCACGGTCGCTGGAACTTTCATGTCTCGAATCCAAACCTCGGTTCCCACAGGAATCTTCTTTTGATCTCTTGCGCCATGATGAGAATCAAAGTAAGCCTTTTGCTCTTGCTTTCGAACTTCCTCTCTACCTCGGACTATAGACAAATCAGGCCAACCGGGTTTCAGCTCCACCGCAGCAAGTGGAACTCTGGATCTTATCTTTCGACCAAACAGAAGCTCAGCTGGACTGTAACCATTCTCTAATGGTGTTGAGCGATATGCAAGCAACGCCTTAGCAGGATCATCCTCCTTCTTCAGGACATACTTTGCGGTCTGCACCGCCCGTTCAGCCATCCCATTTGATTGGGGGTACTTTGGACTGCTTGTCACACTTGCAAATCCCCATTCCTTTGCGAATTTGATGAATTCAGCTGAACTATACTGAGGACCATTGTCAGATCTGACAGAGTCTGGGATTCCATGTCTCGCAAACATAGATTTCAGCGCCTGAATGACATCTTGCGAAGTCTGGGATGATGAAAGCAAGGCCAGCTCAATGTATCGGCTGAAGTAATCTACGACCAGCAAATAGGTGCGGCCCTTTAGCTGAAGCAAATCTGTTCCGATGATCTGCCATGGCCTGTTTGGAACCACTGAAGGAATAAGGGGTTCTGCTCGGAAAGATCGGTGTTCTGCGCATTTGCGGCATCCCTGAACCATATCCTCAATCTGCCTACTAAGGCCTGGCCACCACACAGACATCTTGGCACGGCTGCGACATTGTGTGATGCCCTGATGGCCTTCATGCAAGCGATCAAGAATCTCTATCCTCATGCAGGACGGTATGATGACTCTGGAAGCCTTCAGAAGTAATCCACGAACTAAGGTAATTTCTCCTCTCTCACTCCAGTACCCTTTTAGTGCCTCCGGAACTCTATCTTTTTCTGGCCAGCCAAGTTGGCAGTAGGCTGTAAGTTGTCGGCATACTTCATCCTCCTCTTGGCGTTCCCTTATCTCTTCCAGACGTCTGTCGCTGGCTGGAATTTCACTCAAAACACTGTGCGCATACAGGGCTATTTCTTCTTCTTGTAAGCCTGACTGCTGCTCTTGGTTTATCGGAGCTCTTGAGAGAGCATCTGCTGTTGTCAAACTCTTGCCTGGAACGTGTGAGATGGAATACTGGAATCTGAGCAGCCTCATTCGTAAACGCTGAATTCTTGGTGGCATCTCATTTAAGTTCTTTGACCCCAGGAGGGGAACTAATGGTTTGTGGTCCGTTTCAATATGAAATGGCTTACCGATGAGGTAGTCCGATAACCTTTCGCATGCCCATGTCACTGCTAGGGCCTCCTTCTCTACTTGGGCGTACCTCTGTTCTGTTGGCGTCAATGCCCTGGATATGAATGCAACGGGTTTCCAACCGCCATCCTCTTGGGCTCGGGTGAGAACCGCTCCAAGACCAAACGAGGAAGCGTCCGATGATACCCTTGTCTCTTTGGCTGGATCATAGAGGGCTAGTGTTGGCGTAGAGACTAGGGCCTTCTTTACGGCATTGAATGCTTCCTGCTGAGCCCCAGTCCAGAGCCATGCATTGTTCTTACTCAGAAGATCCCTCAGTGGCTTTGTCATGTCCGCCAGGTTAGGAATGTACTTCCCTACTTGATTGACCATGCCCAGGAACCGCCTTAATTGTGCAATGTCAGTTGGTTCCCCCATCTGTGCGACAGCTTCCACCTTAGTGGGGTCGATTTGCACTCCATCTTTGCCGATCACGTGCCCCAGAAATTCCACTTTATCTGTTGAGAACTTGCACTTCTCCAGGTTAAGGGTAACATTAGCATCTGCTAACCGCTCCAGTACTGCAATCAACCTCTTATCATGCTGCTCTTGGGTCTCTCCAAATACTAAGATGTCATCAACTTGACACTCCACCCCATCGAGACCTTCTAGGATCCTCTGCATCGCTTTCTGGAAGTGCTCGGGTGCTGAAGAAATACCGAAGGGTAGTCTTGTGAAACAGTACCTTCCCCATGGTGTGATAAAAGTGGTAAACAGCTTTGAATTCTCACCTAACTTCCTCTGCCAAAATCCACTATTTGCATCCAGCTTAGACATAATCTTTGCGCCAGACAGTTTGGCTAGAGTTTGTTCAGTTGTTGGCATTTGGTGGACCTCTCTCTGAACAGCCTTATTTAACTGGACAAAGTCACCACAAATTCTGACACTGCCATTCCTTTTGGGCACAACAACAATCGGAGAACACCACTGGGTAGGTTGATCGACCTGTTCTATCACTCCCATTTGCTCCATGCGCTCAAGCTCCTTCTTCACTTGAGGTAGTAAAGGAATAGGAATACGCCTTGGGGTACACAGATTAAATGGAGTGACTGATTCATCCAGCTTGATCTCGTAAACACCATCCATGCATCCTAACCCCTGAAACAAGCTGGGGAATCTCTTCTCATAGTTGCTGTCCTTTGAGTCAACACCAGAGATTCTAGCAATTGTCCCGAGCCGGCTACACGCGCTTCTTCCCAACAAGGACTGCTCAAGGCCAGGAACCACATAAATTTCGTCAGCACAGCATTGCAGGTTATGCGTAAGGGATGCTGTAAATTTACCTTTGCAAAACAGTGGTACTTTGCATGGGCCATACAATTTCTTATCGGGTGGACGGAGCTTTTCCTGAATTGACAAAAGACCAAAAGTCTTTTCTGATATGACAGAAACATCAGCCCCACTATCAAGCTTGAAACTAACTGGGCAACCATTTACCAGGATTTCAGCTTTCCACGGATGTGCATGCATGCTGTCAACACCAATTTCTCCAAGAAACACACTGGAATCTGGATCCTCAGAAAACTGATCCTCGGTTACAACTTCTTCAACCTGTTGGGACATGCATACTCGGGCATAATGACCTTTCTTGGAACATTTATGACAAACAGAATTAAGTGCAGGGCAATTCCCTCTGGTGTGATTTGCAGATAATCCACATCGTAAACAGCCACTGGGGTTTGACTTATCTCTAGCACCAACGACACCTCCACGTTTCTTTGGTGGAAACTTCTGCAACTGTGCTCTGAATTTGGCTCCAATCTCATCGATTTCGGTGGATGTCGACCGCTGACCACTCCTAATGACTTCTTGTTGTTTCTTGACTGACTCGCTTTCCCTGGCCATTTTCACAGCTTTTTCAAGAGTCAAAGTCGATTCCAACTGCATCTTCTCACTTAGTGTAGCATCTTTAACTCCCACCACAATACGATCCCGAATCATCTCTTCTTTCAGGGCGCCAAAATTGCAATGCTCGGCCAAGCAATGAAGCGATGTGATGAATTCCTCGGCAGTTTCGTCAGCCTGGGTTCGCTGGTTGAATTTCGCTCGTTCGTAAATGACATTTCTCCTGACTAGGAAATACTGGTCGAACTTTTCCTTTACTTTGTCGTATTTTAGCCGGTCTCCCTCATCGCCAAACACAAATGTAGTCATAACATCGTCGGCGGCATCGCCCATCGCGTATAGCAACGTGTTTACTTGGATTTCTTCGCTTTTTCTGTGTAGATCACACGCCATCCGATACCGACCAAACCGACGAATCCATTTCTCCCACTCGTCTGGCTTTTTGAAATCGAACATTTCGGGTGCAGTAATCTTATTAGCCATGATTCCTCCAGAACAGTAGTACGCTTACTTCCCGGGTTTCTTCTGCTGTCGCGGCGAACAATTTCTCTTTTGTCAATATTTAGCTTCGCTCGAGTGACCTCGAAGAACTCTCCTGTATTTTCCTCTAAGGGCCTCGACTATCCAGTTATTCTTCTCGTCAAGGGACTCAGGATCCCACTCCTGACACCATGTTGTGTTATTTATCGGCGAGCGTAAAAGATCCAAACGACGCCATTCATTCAAGAACTTCAAGTGCCCTTTTACTCCCAGTCACGTGACTCGGTACAAAGTACAAACTATAACAATTTCGACAACACAACAGAGGCATTGTCCCCAACCAACCCCGAAACATCGGTAATGTCATGTTCATTTTTTATAACATGGTAATCTACATCAGACTGGTGTTTTCCCACTTCCTCTTAGGCTGTTTGCAAGGACATAAGCTCTTGGCTTGCTCTCTATTGGACACCAGGTGTGATCACCCACTATGTGCCTCTCTTCTCTTCCTTTGTGGGAATACCCCTTTATGGCGATTTCACTGTTGCCTTGCAATTTCTGTTTCAGTTTTGAGGAAGCAGATCTTGTCCCCCTTAGCTTGTATCTGACTTGTTTTTCCTTTTTTTCAGTAGAAGTCATATATTTTTGACACTTCTCAAGTTGAGTTTGGAGCCTCAACACGTTCTTTTTCAATTAGATGTTCCACAAGGTTACACAATAAAAACTAGCTAAATTTAGCAGATTTCACCTGATAAAGTATTGAAATAAAGAATACAATGTAAAAATGTCCAACTAGAAATCTTCTCGACTAGGTATATTTAGAATGTGTAGTTTAAATTTGGCAAAAAAAAGTTATCACAATTGGAAAGTTAAATAAGTGAAACTATTGCGTTTCCACGGTGGTCCATGCGCTGATAATTTTGTTTATGTTTATTAAAACTTCTAACACAAGCCTTGAAACTTCACTCGTAAAACTCTCGATACTGTATGACGCTTAAAGATACACCTCCTTATGATCTGCTGACCGAAAAAATTAACTTGCCTGTACATCTATTTTCTTAAGCACGAACCTTTGGAGGGAATCTAATCCGCTGTTTAATTTTTTCGCTTTTAGTGCGCGTACTACCTCCCTTGCGTTAATCACCGCTCCGAATAATTAAGCAAGGAAAAGCCTGAAAGTACTGACTATGCAACCATATCGACTACCTTGTCTTTATATTAGAGGAGTTTTTCTTTTTTCGGCTTCTGTTCGGTGGGAGTACTATCGGTTTATGATTAAAATCATTCTTTTAAGTAATGCTCAGTAAATAATACTCTTAGAGTTCACCACGTCCTAAGTTTCAAAGGAAATAAAAAATTTTTCGTGACAAAATATCATCCATATTCGCAGCATAGGGCCGTTTGTTGCAGATGAAATAAAAGCGGAAGGCTTTGTGCTTTTCAGGGATTTTTAATTTGTTGCATGGCATAGCTTACTTTAGATTCGGTGGTGTGTGCTGATTGGAAAGGAAAAGAGAGAATGAGCGCTTTTTCCATTCATGAAAAACTTCATGAATAATCCCAATGCAGTCGAACGCTCACCATTTATCGTGATTCCGCGATGTCTCAGTGCAGTTCATGACAGCTGCATGGTTATCATTGCCGACCCGTTAAAAAGTCATTTCCTCATCAAAAGGCAAACTAATTTATATTTCTTTACCGAGGTTAACTTTCCATATGAAATTTGAGACTTGTGATAAGCGCATGCTCTGATCTATTTTCTACTTTCATCGCACTATTTACAAAAGTGCGGAAATATTTTATTCCTATCATAAAGTGTGTGCTTTTGATGCTCGTTCCCCATGGACATGAGAGCGGTCAAACATTTCTAGATTAAACAGTTTTTTGAAATCATATTTATGATATCTCATTTTTATAAAAACATTTACGATAGCTTCAGCAAGAAAACACTGTCTCTTCTCCACTTTCTTCTCGTGTTTCTTCTTCATATTGCTAAACAATATAATAGCTCCACTCCCGCAATCAATTCACACGCGCAAAGTCAAAACAATATTAACGCGCGTGACAGTGAAAGCTGTTCCACGCAACAGCCGCCAACTTTGGAAAAAAGAAACGCATGAAGCATATGGCACGAACTGTGGCGTATATCACCAGCGTGCTTTTGCTTTGTAATTCAATACTCATCGCAACCTCCTTGGCTGATATAGTGATTGAAAATGATGCATTTTAACATTATCTGTTATACCCACTAGCCGAGACTGCGACATTCCTCAATTCATCCCCAAACGCATTTCCTTACTGCTGCCGATGAAAAGACATAGGGGAAAAATCTGGCTCGTTGTAAAAGGAGAAAAATATTTAACCTCCACGAGCTTTAATTAATCAACGAGGCACTGGAAAAATACTGATCTGAAAGTTAACCTTTTCAAATCAGTTTTAAAAAAGAGCAGACTAGTGGCGTGAGGTTGAACATAGAGAAAGTTTTAAAAAAAGAGCAAAGCCGTGCTTATTTAATATCCATGGTACAGTCCTGAATTTGTCCAAATTTAAGGTACCACGCCATTTCTGGTTTTCATATGCTTCAAACCAATAAAGGTTTCTGATGACTTGATGAAAAAAATTCATAGAGAGAAATAAACTCAGAAGCCATTACCCCGGCTAACTGATAGAAAGTGTGCTTTATTACTTAAACATATATGATGCGTCAAAGTCATAAATGCTCGAAAGTGCGAGGGGTTCAAATTTTTAACTAACCAGAACGTTGTTATTATTACATTTTTTGACTAAAAAATAACCTGTCTTATTATTTTAAAAACTAATTTATTATCTCAATTTAAATTAAAGACTCAAAGAATTACTCTTTGCGTTTTGAATAACACAGCCTTTGCGGGAGCCGCCATAGTGCCTTTAGTTACAATGAAATGTCATCCAGAAGTCTCACAATAGCCAGAGAGATATCAAAGAAAGTTCTAAATGTTTAAGCCATTTAAAGCGAGATATTTCATCAGCCATAGAAAAGTAGTTTTAAGACAAATATTTTCATGAAGTTCTTCAGTTGCTTTCTTCAATGAAGTATGCAAGTTCATCGGATGTTCCTGTTCTTTTGACCACTCTACGTGATACTCCTTCGCAAAGGAAAATGAAACATCGGATCGGGTTGAAGGTAATGTACTTCCAAATTGACTTCACGTGTCGAATTCCTTTTCCTGTAAGGTAGAAAAAAAAAAAGACAGAGTTCATCGTTTATACATGTAATTGAAATCTTGCACGAAGGAGTTAAAAAGGTAAGGTGTCCCTTTTTTCGGAAATTTGTCTTTGTTTCCGCTCTAGCTAAGAAGCGTTTTGAGAATGGGTGTTGACATTTCGTTAGCACAGTGGTTTGGATTTCTTTTTAGGATCTCAATATTCATCATACTCCATCTGTAACTCGCAGTTTTCTAATGTTGGAACACTACAGGACATGAATAGAGAAAATAACTCAGCTGTCAGGATAACAAGGTCTAAAAGTTCCACTTACAGTAAGAGTTAAGCTGAGAGAAGAATTAACTGAACATCGCGATCTGTTTTAAGGTTACAGTTGTGTGAGCCAGTGTTATACAGAGTCAAATATCCTAAATAACCAGGATATGGCTACTTTATGATTTTATCCTTTCACTGCGCGGAAAACGAAAAATCTGAGGAATCGAGAAAACCACCACAATCCACGCTATCTTTCCTTTTTTTATTTGGCAAATGAATAAAATGCACATTGAATGAAGTAGAGCAGCATGGTGACTTACCAATGGCAACCAACAGTACAGAGGCGTTAAGGACCACGAACACGACATTTACAAAGATGGAGTCGTTCTTGCCCTCTCCTTGACTCTCATCCCAGTTTGTGTAAACAGCACCAAGACAAACGTCAAAGAAAATGATCCAAAGAACAAAAGTTTGCAAGCAGTCTTCAAACCTATTCTTGATCGGTCGGAATAAGGTGTAGATAACTCCAAAGACACTAACTGTCAGAAGTGTAAGACCGATTTGAGAGAGGCTCTTTGATCCAAACAGAAAAATGAACGAGATTAGAATCAGCTTGCGATACATCTCGGTAATTTCCCAAAACCAAAATTTCTTCTTGTAATTTTCAAAGAACACTCTGAGTCCGAAAGAAATCGCTTCGTTTTCCTGGGACTCGCGATACTTGTAAGTGAGAAACAGAGCCAGAAGTGGAAATCCCACGGGATATAATGCCAAAATTGAAGCCATGAGCCAATACAAGCTGTGGCGAGGAGTGAAACACTGGACGGAGTGGTCAGCTCTCAGCAGGAAGATGCAGTCGCTCTTGTCGTCTGTGAAACAAGTCTCTACACATGCACCAGGAAGAGGTATAATCTGAATAATCGATTTGCTCGTCGTAGGGTAGGTCGTCGACAACAATAGGAAAATGTTTCGATAGCAAGATTTCTTCAGACTCTTAACTTCCATTACTTTCTGGTCTTCGCCAAGGTCCTCCTTATTCATGATGTAGCGCTTTTTAAGAAAGAGATACAAGAAAATCAAGCCAACGAGTGAGACATTTATAACAACAATCATCGTGAACTTTCCAAGCTCATCAAGCCGTAGAGAAGTATGAATGCAACTTAGAGGGGCAAACTGCAAGATGTTCCCTTCAAACAGTTTTAGAACCTTCTCCGTTGAGATCAGAATGACTGGCCACTGGACTTTCGCCAATGCCGAGAAAATACCGGCAATAACTTGGTAAAAACCAATCACAATCTTAAAGCACGACATGATAACATCTGCAACTGTCCGGTTGTCCTCTGCACGTTTGGAGTCACCCCACAGAACCATTAGAAATACAGCAACAAAAAGAGCAATTACCAAGATGGATGAAGTTATTGTTACAGGTAACCGGGGACATTTCAAACAAGAGTTGAAGCGAAAATAGAATCCTTCAGAGCAGGTTGCACACAAAGTCCCTTGATATCCTTGATGGCATTCTGAGTCAATTCCACCCTTGCAGGACTTTGCATGGGGACATTTAAGTGGCTTCGGAAGTGAAGTATCGAACGTGGTATATGACTTGTTGTAGTCTGATCCAAAAGAATGAATATTGTTAACAAAACCCCTGAAACGTTCTTTTTCAGAATGGTCTGTCCATTTCCAGAAGTAGTCAGGAGCAAGTATTGCTGTATCTTTCTTACAAACAAAACCGTTTGGTGGACATGCTGAGCACGGGCCAAAACGATCTAACCGATAGAAGTTGTGTAGGCATCTGCATGCACGATATTCAGCAGTCTCGTTGGAGATCGTACCTGGGAAAGAATTTTTCCTTTCTTACCAATAATAATAAAGCATTCGTCAAAAGGCTTGTCCACGAATTCATTCTCTGAGTCAACCAAGAAATAAGATTTCACTAGTGAATTAAAGGGATATACTTTAGAACGAGATATCTCTGGATTTCGCTTAAAATAGATAGCAACATCAACAACTAAAATTAAGCGAGTAATCTGTGTTCATCTTTCTGTTGTCTAAAAAGAGTTTCTGATAGTCCACTCCAGTTGACTTTGTTCTGTGTAGATAATGTGAGAACCAAAATTGATGACAATGACTGCTATGTGTTAAAGACGTCGTTGTGACAGTTCTTTCATTAAAACTCAGTGTCACCCAGAGCCTATTTTAATCGAAAAAGGTGAAGTTTGCCCAAAGCGAACACTGTACTTACCATATGGACAAGCCACGCAGTCGGCAGCTGTGGTTCCAGGACTTTGCTGTTCAGAAACAAAGGTACCATTACTGCATCTCTTATATTCAACTTGTCCCATTTCATCCTGATAAAAGCCACCTGTGAAGATATCATATCATAAAACAAAGATTCAGCTCCACGGGTGAGTTGGGAGATATTCATCGTTAAACACAATTACAGAGGAGAAACATTTTTATAAATGTTATTGTTTGTGCAATCTTTAAGTTATTCTTGTTGCCTGCTTTTGGTTATAATATTGAGAAAGTTGAGAAAGATACATTTGCTTCCAGCGGCCGAGCAGAGCGATCATAAAACTCTACTTTTAACTTTCAAATCATCAAATGATACGGCTCCTATTTACTCACAGGAGCTGTAAGAACCTTGCAATCCTCTTTTAAAGTTTACTTGTAACACCAATATACAATCTTCGGTTGTGTGGTCAAATAGCTTTATTCATATAATGCACCAGTATTATGGAATCCTCTTCCATGGGTTATGAAGAGGAGCAAGTCGTTAGAGCGTTTAAATTGAAGCCTAAGGCCCTTATTTTTAAACGAATTTTTATTTGACATATTGTAAAGTTGAATTAAGTGGCTTAGACCTTTCCTTGAAATATATTTTTAATTTATATCCTATTCTTCATAATTTTATCAAATAACTTTCAGTATCATGATATAAAGCGCTGTTGGATACTTTGAAGAGACAGCGCTCATATATTGTCATTTATATCATTTTTTACCATGATTAACGATGAAATAGGTGTTCATTCTCATTACCTGCAGGACAGTCTACACAGCGGTTTTCATCAGTATACATGTAGGTACCAACTGGACAGAGACTGCAGTTTTTACAAATATTTGATAAAGTTTGTTTTTTATAAGTTGCACAGTCGTGGCAGACAAAACCTGAGCGTGAAAAGCCAAATCTGAAGTTACTTAGCTCGTTGTCCAAAATAAGGTACAGAGATGTCGAGGGAGCACACTCACTAAGGATTGGATAATAAAAATAAATCAAATACTCGCTTGGAAAAAAAAGTTTAAGTTCCCCCACAAGAAGAGAGACCTGGAAATGAGATGACAAGTTACCCGTAAGCTCACATTGGGTTTTGAGGTAGGTTTAAACCCAGTGAAGCGCAGGACCGAATTCGCTCTAACCTTGAGATCATCTCTGGTAAGCGCTAATAGTTAAAAGCGCTCTACGAAATGCGAGCTTTAAAAAATTGCCACATTCATCATATTTTAGATTTATGTCGTAAATTTGGCGCAACAGAGGCCAGGGGGGAATTAGCACTGGACGACGTTGTCTTGCAGAGACGACACTTGACCAATTTTTGGGACTTGCAGTGTATCATGACTATACCAAGAAAGGCTTTATTTTATGCTACGGCTAACTTTTAATAACTACACATATTAAAATTTTTTAAGTCAAAGAAGCCGCTTAATCGATAGTGTAGATCAATGGAAAATGTTGAAGCTGATTTTATAGGGTGTATAAGAAAAAAAAAAAAAAAAAAAAAAAAAGGCGTACTTACATCTGTGACACATATTTTCCCCGAGGTAGTTGACGAAGATTTTTACACGTCAATGACCTGTAAACAACTTGATTATGAATAAGTTGAATCGAAACTGATTGGATGTAAAAGACAACGTGATCATTATGAGAATGGTGGTAATTAGTAATTAGTCAAAAGGCCCACGTCACCAAAACAAACTTAGGTTTCCATAGCTTTGAGTGACTTGAGGTTTTGCTTCTTCGTTCGGATTGGGTGACAGACCATTACCCGATAATTCCCCTCCTCCCCTCAAATTACTCGAAGTGAGAAGTACTGAGGGTGCGAAAACCGTCCCGAGATAGGCTATACCAATAAAGCTACAACACAATAACTGTAACGATAATGATGAATATGTCAACGACGACGACGATAAAAATGATTATAAAGATGATAATAATACTAATAGGTTTTTTCTGCTTTTAGGGTGTTCACGCCTTTTGGTAAATATACGTCATTTTGTCTCGTGTTCTTAGGTGTGTTTGAAAATGATTATGATAACTTATAGAATTTAGCTGTTGGTAGTTTCCAGGTTAGCTGGAGAATATACAAAGTACATCTTGGAGTGAGTATAATCTCGAAGTCTACTACTAACTTCAGTTTCTGCTTAAATACTATATAACGTGTGTTTAAGCCATACGGCTTGACTTACACTTTGGTATGGTTTGTCATTTTGTCGAAAATTCCATCTGGTAATGAGCTGAAAGGATGATCAAATATGGTTCTGAAAATAAAATATCTACTCATTACACAAGAAACGATTTGATAGACTTTGTAAAAGCTCCCGATATCAGCGGTCAGAAATAGCGGGTAGGATTATTTTCAAATATGTTTGTTCTTTTCTTCTAAAACCGACCCAAGAAACAAGAAAACGTTCAGCTCATAAAATTTGTCTTCTTTTCAGAGCTTTAAAGGGAATCAGTCAATTCGTAAATTTACTCACAACTGCTCCACTACAAGTCCGTCAAAAGCCTTGCTTTCAATAGTTTTGATTGCGTTACTGTGAAGAAGCCTACAGAAAAAAAATTACGTTTCGGTGATCTTCTCTTCTCAATCAAAATAATTTTGATTGCAAGAAAGTAGTTTAATTCTCAATAAAAATGTTTTTGATTGAGAAAAGAAGAAAGGTAACCCTTTTTCTGATTAACGGAAACCTGGATATATCTTAGAAACCGAAGCAACTCATAAATGAAACTCCTATCTTAGCATGTAATTAGTAATAATACACTATCATTTATATAACTGACTAAAAACCCTTTTACATGCGGCACAGCGACTCTCTTATTTCCTACACTAAAGTGGATGTACTGACAGGCTTTCAGTAAAAGCAATTAACTGATGATCTACCGCTGTCCGTCAGACCTCTTACCTCACAGCGAAGCATTCTGATTGGTTTGGAATAGCTTGCAAATTACAAAGGTGTCGATGACGATTATAAAAAAGTACAGTTTTTGATGTTCATAATTGTGGAAATAATACTTTCGAGGTCCAGATTTCAATTTTTTTTTTTTTTTCTGGGGACAATGACCCCTGGCTCCCCTAGAGGAAAGGGGCTTAAAGGCCTCTTCTTCGAGCACAGTCACCTACAAAACCACTATACAACTACTATACCTTCTAAGCTGCTTATGAAAAACGATATTTAAACCCCTCACCTACGCCTCTTTAAAAAAATATATAGAGGACACCTACAATGTGGTCAAACCGGAAAGTCCACAGAATGTGTGTTTATTAATGTGAGTGATCCTGTTGAAGTTTAGCATCCTAAAAACAGGGAAAAATATAACACTCCTGAGATATCAAACATAGAACAGGAGCGGGTTATTATCTGAGCCGCTGGAAATAAACCTTCACGAAATTCTATATTATGTCCAATTTCGTTTGTTTCATTTAATATAGGTGTTTTTTCATCACTTGGAAATTGCAATAAGTTTTTCAGGAAAAAAGGATGTCACGAGTAGCCTGCCTTTGAAAAAAAAAAGAATTGCATTTATTTCAAACTTTTTGGTGGCAAGTAACAAGGATTGTCCCCAACATTTAGAAAATTGGGTTATTGGGTTACACACTCAGTTGTTTAAGTAATCTCGACCTGACTAGTAATTCATTGAATTGTTCCATTTGGGGCAAGAGAGCTGATTACTTTCTACATTGGTTTTCACCTTTTACTTACAGAATGTTCAGTTGATTGAGTTTAGCAAACACGTTATCAGGTAATGACTGCAAGTTGTTGAACGACAAATCACTATGGAAAGACGAGAAAAATGAAGTTATCGTGAAGAAAATAGACGCTAAAATCCTAAAGGAAGCCGTATTTAACCCTCTACACCCTGACATTATACTGTTCTCTAGACATTTCCTAAGATGCTCACAAGGATAATCTGTTCAAAAATATGAACTCTCTGAATTAGTGATCATTTCCTTTATTCTCACGACCTTTATGTTTGATTATGGGCTGATATCGTGAGGAGAAATTATTTGCAGGTCAGTGTTAGGGGTTAATGGGTTTAAAGAAGAACCATCCCCAATTAAAGTGCGTGACTCAAAGTTCAAACCCGTATTTTCTGTACATTAAGTGGCGCTTCTTTTTTGTGTAACACTATCCAAACACAGTCACAGCTCCATCATGGTTGTTTTTATCGCGAAACTTATTGTCATACTGTTTTTTGTGTATTGAGTTCGCGTGTTACTTGTCAATGTTTATTGGTTTCATTTTTTGTATTGTGAACATGTGATTGATGTTTGCACCGTTGCGTAATGTTATATAATTATGTTAGGTAATTTGTCAGGTTTTTATGGAGCAGCTTTGTCTTTTTTCTTTATTGTTAGTTTGTTTATAAGTTTTCGTTCTCTAATATGTATTTTCCTGCTCATGTTTAGTACCGTAGGCGTGTGAAAGTTTCTAATTTAATAATGGAAGTAATTACGCGTGACTTCGCTTACAGTTGTAGTTTCTGTTACTCACAGGTTTCCGAATACGAGAATATCCTGAAAAATGTTTTCTGGAAGGTGATAGATCTCATTGTTGTCCAACAATCTACAAAATAAAACAACATTTTCAAGCGTGAGTAGAGCTTGAGCATACTTGAATATAACCCAAGGCATCCAGAGGAAAAGAAGCTAGTTTCATGGCAAATAACCTAAAATGAAACATTCAGTTCAATATAGATCAAATACTTACAGTTGATAAAGTTTTCCAACTCCAGATGTGACCATTCTCGATAAATCTGTGATTCGATTGTGTCCTAAACGTCTGAGACGAACATAAGAGTCTAATCAAGTGAAGTTCGAATTGCTTATGCTGATCGAGAGAATATATTCTCCTGTGCTGAGTTAAATTTTGGTCAGGAGCCCATCACTTGGAGCCTTCAACTGCCCTGTATTTTTGTCACGGCGTTTTCAAAGACAAATCTATTTTTAGTTTGAATTTACCGCGAGCTAGGACTCCCCACGAGAGCACAGCGACCAATCAAGATGGTTAATTTCTAATTTTACTCGTTAATATTTCGAAAGAAAAACAGCAGAGAGGTGCAATGCTTCTTGCGATAGTCAGTGTGCAGATTTGTGTGAACAAAGGCGTCCCAAGCTCACGTCTAGATAAAAAGCAAACGATTAATTTATGAAAGCGTCATATGTTGTGTGACTCGGTGTTAATTTACGGGAGGAACTGTTGAGAATTTGAACATTTTGTTTCACCCGCTTCTGTTCAGTCCTGCGTCGCAAAATTTCCTTTACGGACTGTGTGGATGAAGATTCTTGAGATGAAGACAACTCGCACAGCTTTGCTCACGCAATTTCTTGTTTCCGCGCTCTCCATCATCGCTGGCATTTCGCCTCTTCATCGTCTGGAATTTGGACTCTTTTCATGAAATCTTCTTTAGAGGGGCCAGAATCAGAAGAACACGAAAAAAAAAAAAAATACAAATAAAAATACAACGATGACCCGCGCTCCTGCGAATTTTTTTCGCAAGCGTGAAAAATTTACACAGGATAAAGTAATATATAGAAAGGAAGGATTGGAATACTGGAATACAGCAAAAGAAAGGCGGAATCTGCGTAGTTTTGACATGAAGACGTCCCCACATAGGGACGCCATTTTTTTCCTTTGCGTTTCATGGATCGTATTACCCAAGTGAGCTCGAGTAGCCTATTTTCCGCGAAAAGATAGTTTAAAATTAAACCGTTCTGTGAAAACGCCTTGACATTGGTCCAGTATGGGAGTTGAACGCTCCAAGTAATGGGCTCCTGTTCTGGTTCAATAAGATGATAAAAAAAAAAAAAACACCCATGTTTGGCCACACTCACATGTATGACGTTCAGTCTCACTAACTTCTTTTCTATTTTTATTTTAGTCGATACTGTCACTTTTCTAGAGAGATAGATAAATTGAGGGATTGATCATTCGATAGATTGATTCAAGTTTTCAGTGTTAATACATAGATATATAGTAGATGCCAGAATTTCTGCTGTTTCGAAAACAAATATCCTCGCCGCTTTTATTGAAGAAACCATCAACAAAAATGACGTCATGGTAACCGGATTTGACAAGATTGCGGTTTTATTTCTCACGAAGGTTTCTTCTTTAGTTTGTGAACACGGCTAAAGGTTAAATTCGAATTTTTTGTGGAAGGAAGGCATTTTTTAGGAATGGGATTTTTCTTTTTTTGTCGGAGTTGAAATAACAAGTTGCAGTTATATGAAGAAGATCTCTATATTCGGTGCTCTTGAATGTATTTGAAATTGTCTTTTATTTAAACGTTACATGTTTGGTCGTGGAGACGAGTTCATCTTGAGTTAATTGTATCGCCAACACGATCACCTTGCTGCTCGAAAGGAATGCATACGATAAGATTTGTTTCGACGCGTGACACCAAAAACGGTGCCATGTATGACAAAGGCATAATAGCGACTTACAATTCAATGTTATATTTCGGACCTGTCAAATCTGGTACAGATGTCAGCTTGTTGCTGTCCATAGACCTATACGATCCAGCAACCAAAAAAATACAAAGGAGTTATTATGAGCCCTGATCAATACACAAACATTCCTTCTTTGTGTTTGTCTTGTAATGTTTACTTCCTCGGTGATTTTGTATTTTTCGAATTATTTCATTTGTTTTCCATCGTAACTTGTATTGTATTTAGTAGTCGTGATCGCATATGTGTTATCTGAAACAAAATTGACGCGTTGCAACGAGTGACGGTTTTTTTTATGCCATGCTAAAAAATCTTTCTTTATTTGCGCCAATTTAAATCTGCTCCTTGACGAAATCTTTGCCATTTTACCTGTTTTATGCAAGTTTTTTTTTTAATCACTTACCATATTTTAAGGTTTTTGAATTGTTCTAAAACACCATCACCTATTGTCTCTAGCTCGTTTCCTTGAAGGAACCTATTCGCAAGTATAAAGAGAATTGAGATATCTTCTAGTAGGCATTTAAGGGTGGGAAGGGGATGGGAAGAAGCATTTATGTTGTTTTATATATTTACGTTTGGTGGGTACAACATTTCAATAAATGAGAAAAATAAAGTACGCGAGTTATAAGAGGTGCTGCTCGTGGTTTGGACCTTGAGTACACAGAAGATTTCCATATCCGAGGTCTGTTCAGTTATTCCTTTCAAACCCGCACTACCCAGTACTAGGCAAAGAACAGCAACGCACAACCGATGTACTTACAAATATTTGAGCTGATCCGTAAGTCCTGCCATTGTGCCCCGGTGTATACGAGTCAGCTTATTGGAAGACAGATCACTGAAAACGGACAAATTTAAAACAATAATGTGATGCACCTATTCCAGGTTGATCTCACCGCAGAAAGACCTGTCTGTGGTGGTCCGAGGTCAAAGATGTGACAAGTTAAGTGTTCGCAATGTAAAACCGAGAACCAGATCTTTTCCCTTTGTTGAGCTCAGACTTGGCACATTACAAATTGAATAACAAAGAATAACATTGCTAATTCTGAACAAATTCGCTAAAACTTCGACGATGAACTCCTCCACGTAAATATTTTTAGCTTCCTCCTCATTTCATTTCTCTCTTTTGTTGCTCTGCTTAAACAATTTGGAGTTCCTCCCAAAAAATAATTATTACAAGTATTCTTAACACCAATAGGGATTTCTGTCTTCAAAAATCAGCCCATGTGCGATTTTGGCCTGGCTACATAGTTATCTCTAAGACAGTGGCTTGCACAGACGAATTCCTAGCGCATTTATTACTAATTTGTGAACGGTCGGTGTTCCTTTTTAAAATCGAAGAAATGGCAATCGGTAAAGTTTTTTTGTTCATTTCTTATATGCGGAGAGGAAATTGATGAGCTATTTAGACATACACTCTCCAAGACATGCCAGGTTTTATGCTTTATGAATATCTTAGAAAAAAGTGAAAAAATGATAAATACTACTTACAGTACTTGTAGGTGTCTCATTGCTCGGAAAGTTCCATTGACGATATTTTCCAAGTCGCAAGTAGTCATGGAACTACAAAAATAATATGAAAAAGTCAGCGTGGTGGAGAAGTTTAATGAGGAATGGTATATAAATATTGAAAGGGTCGTACTGACTGATTGAAGAATGCACTCTTAAAAAAATATCGGCGTAACCGTAATTAGACAGTTAGAATGGAATATTTCTTTATAAATTTCAATACGCTTCTCTGTTGGGCCAAAACTAACTGTTTCTAATGTAAGGGGTAGACAGCAACCCCACCCCAGCCCCCAGAGTACTTTAGTCACGTGACCATCGGGGGGACGAGAAATTGGACCACGAGGTCGAAGAAAGAAAAATAGAATCGTTGAACAATATTTGTTTCTTTAACTATTTGTCTTCAGAAGTGAACCCAACACTAACTTGTTAAACTTAACAACCAAGCTAGTTTTCTCGGAGATTGCTTAAGGTAATACCTAGCAAATGCTAAGAGTTTTTAGTGCAACGATTATTCTTATTTATAACTTATATGCCAACAAAGGGTGGTTATGTAGTAATTAATCGTGTGTATAAATACAGCGATATAACGACATGGTCATTTTGAATGTGAGTGTAACTTTTCTACGAATACTACTTTTCAACAGCTGTTATTGGCGTCGACACTCAACTCGCACAGTCTTCCGAAGTCCTACGGAACATCTGCTCGTAGGTGAAAACAACTTGCTTTGACAAAGAAAAAAAAGCTCATTCACTGCGAGTCCTGCTATTAAACATATACAGTTTAACGGGCAATTCAGATAAGACTCCACCAAGCAGAGATTCCAAAAGTCAGGAAGGAACGATGAAGAATTACAACAGCAGAATTGCCACATTACAGTATACCACAGAGAGTCGTGGCAGAGTGTAATGCTTCATGAGGTAACAATCGACTTCGGCGTCTGACTTAAACTAAATGTGCACAGATGAAACGCTAGGATTTACTTCGAATGTCACTACATCGTGAGACAGACGTTCAATATGATAATTCTTATTAGTTGGTGATTTGTGGAGCCACTGGACTTACAGATATTTCATACTTCCAAGCCCAGCGAAGATATCTGATGGCAGAGAAGGTCCAAGTAGATTTACACTGAGGTCTCTGTAAAAGTAAACCGTTTGGAATGAGCTCCAACTATCTGCTGATTAAATATAGGCCGATATGAGGTGTGAAATTTTCATTCCTTATAAACTGTGATGAACTGCTGATGCGAACTGGGATGAACGAGTAATTAGCGAATATCTCCAACGACTATATGCTTAAACATTCGAAAATATATATTTTTGTTATTTTTAAATCAAGTTAAAACATGACACTTACAGTGTGTGAAGCCGTGTTAATCCTTTAAGAATGACATTCACATCAGCAATTGATAGTAAGTTGTCTCTGATTTTCCTAAACAAATGTAATATCTAAATCAACTTATAAGTGTTAGACAGTGGGCTAAAATAACTCACCCAGCCTCATTTATACCACGCTGTTTCTTGCATTTATATATCTATCTAACGGTTTTTTTTAAGAAAATAGGACAACGGAAAGGAAAGAAAGACCCAATGTAAGCGGCTCATTATCATTTTATTCATAATGTTTGAAGAATAGAAGCTTTCAGTAATATTTTAGAAGTAAACCTTTAAGCTTGATGTACTTTAATTGTGGCACACAGTTTTGAGAAGCACTTAATACAATATAACTCACAGAGAAGAAACGTTTTCTGGAAGGTAAAAGCTCCCTGAAATTAAGTTCTTGGAAAGATATCTGGGAAGAAATGATAACAAATGTCATGAGATGAAGGTAGGAAAAACGAAAGAGATATATATCTGTCCGTATATATATGGCAAAAAATTTACATAAGTTAAAGAATTAAAGAGGACGCATCGATTCTCTGCTACTCTGAGTTTCGCGCCTGAACGTTCGTCAGACAGAACTATATAGTTATGAAAATTTGCAACTAAGCTAAGGATGTACCCGGCGACTGAACACGCAACGGTTAGGATACCGCAAACTGTCAGCAAGCCAGATGAGAGAATACTGCCCGCTCTTGAAACTAATTAGATTGCAGGTTTGTAGAATACCACCCGCTCACGCTTCGACAAAAAAATGATGCACTTAACGATCTCACTGTTTTATTATATACTAGCTAAATCAATTATTCACTTTAGTGTCAGTGGCACCTTTTCACGGCTCGGTGAATATCCACCTCTAGCCACACCCACTTAGGTGAATAGTTGTTTATCACATTAAAGCTATTGAAAGTAGAAATAAAAAATAGTGGTAAGTTCTACAAGGATAGTTATTTTAACCAGCCTAAAAAAATCACAATGAAAAAAAAAAACTCGTTTTTTAGCCAACCACATTTTGTAAACTTTTTGAATTAAATCATTACGAATTCCCTCACATCATTTTCAGTTTCTCCATATTGCGAAAAGTGTGTTGAGGAATGTGTCGCAGTGAATTATTTGATAAGTCCCTAGAAAAAGAGAGAGAGTTCATGAAAGAAAAAAAATTAATTGATTCTCGAAAGATTAAGCATAAAATTTTCAAAAGACAAACGTTCCCATTACATATGATTACTTACTCTTTTCTGTTTTACTATCATTAGAAGGACGATATTAGTATCCTTAAAATCACCTAATACGTTCGAAATCTACCAGCTTATAGATAGTAAGTCAACAATTGAACCATCAATGAGTACCCAGTACCCTGTAATCAGATGGTTAGCTTTTTTATTTCTTCGCGTTTGTAGATGGCTCGGGGAAATTTAAAGACCATTTTCAAACTTTTTCACAACTTCGATAAATTTTTCTTCTGAATATGTTAGATATATGCAGTATGTTGACCACTGTTTCCTGTTAGTTTTCTTTTATCTTTTAAAAAAGAAAAAGTAATTTGCTTTAAGACAAATCATCTCGATCCAATACGAATTTCTCATGAACGGAAAATTACAGTTATTCTTTTAATTTCTTTTTTTTATTTGCAACTTACAATTTCTTTAAGACAGTCAGGTTCCTAAAGATGTCTTCTGTAATTAAGCTCAACGAACAACTTGAAAGATCTCTGGGTAGAAATTAAAATGTAAGTAAAGATGGTAATAAACATAACTTTGAATTCTAGAGGAGGTAAGGTCCGAAAGGAATAAATTAGCATTATTTAAATTAAAAGTATTTTGATCTAAATCGACACGTAGTATCCAATTATTGTGTTTTTCACAGTCTAGTATCACTTTTCTTATAATTAATTTCAAATTATGCGTTTGTTGTTCCTTTCTCCTTTTTCGTTTGGACAGGAATAACAGTGATGGCAAAACAAGCTTGAAATGGCAGAAATCGCCAGAAACCACTGCGAACTCACAAGGTGTGAGCAATTTTTATTGATTTTACGTGTAAAAAGGTTCATATTTCGAAATATTTATCATTGTAAATCGACCATAGTTCGTTCCTCATATCATATTATTCCTTATAACGTGTTCAAATTCTTAACGGTTCCTCTCGTAAATCAACACCGAGTCACACAAAGCTTGACTCTTTCATGAATTAATCGTTTGCTTTTTCTCGAGACATGAGCTTGGGTCACCTGTGGTTCGCTCGGAAATCATCTTTGCTTTGTGTTTTCGTCTTGGCACTGACCAAGACTCCTTAACAAGTCTGCAACATTTAAATCTACTCTCGTTCAAGTCTGCAACATTGAAAGCTACCTTTGTCCAAGATGTGTCTAACAACTATTAGCCATGTAACAAATATGAACACAAAGGAGACGATAACAAGCCCTGCAGGGCGACGGATGGCGAAGTTTCTTTATCACTTACAGTTCTCTTGTATTGCTTGGGATTCCGGTCGATATGAATCCATGAACTCGACATTTTACTATCAGTTGAGTCCTACCGAACTTGGTACATTGACAGATTTTTTGGCTGCAAACGTCACTCTCACATGGTGTTACAAACCCCAAGAGCAAGATGACTTGTATCAGACCTGTAAACATCGTTACCGTGGCCAGAGCGGTTTGCTGTCGACGTAAATTATAATATCCTGATTTCAAGATAACTAATAAACAGACTTATTCAAAACCGTTATCCGTCGTTAAAAAGCAACATAGCTTACTTTGTGCGCCTCCCAGATATCAGTTAGGCATTCTCACTATCTGTTTGAGACACAAAGTTAACTGTTAACAAAGGCACATATATCACGGAAACAAGAGGTTTCGTACCTCTGAAACATCAATATTAATTATGAGTATGCGTTAATGCATATTACTAAAAACAGTCACTGGTTTCAATCTGCTAACTACAAAAGTTCATAAACGCTAATGAACCCCAAAGTATAAAATGAGATAATAAAACGAGAAGACCATAAAGATATGGCAATATTAAACTGGTTATGCCCTCTGCCTTTAGAGTAATCATTTGATTGATTTCTTTCACGGGAACTGGTTACCAAAACAGAAGACCACAAAAATTTTCGAAACTCTGAAGCATTAAAATTAATTATGAGCACGCGTTCAAGCATATCATCAGGTATTCTCAAATTCGATTTTTCTCAACACTACACTTGCTATGGAAGATACACGAGGTATATTGATTCAATACTAACAACAATAATTTATGCAGATTAGAAACATAAACTTCATTTCTTTTACACTACTTTAGCATGCTCACAGCACTGGTTGGGGAAGGATTGTTTCCTGTTTATAACTTCGTCACTGGTCATTGCTTTTGCTTCCCTTAGGTTTTTCGTCACAATAGTTTGAAACAGTTTGGTTTCGAGCCCTTGACAGCTGGCACTTGAACCGGCGACACGTCCTCTTGGTTACGATAGGCGATAAGGAAGATTCGAAGCAAAGTCAACAAATGCAAGCGGGAGTTTTAACGGAACATTTAAGACTCTAGCGGAGTATTACGTTCTAAAAACATTTGGACAATTTGCATCCAGATTTGAAGGTCTATCCCTCTCGGTAAGTTACGAATCTTGTCAGTATAATGTAATGATAACGATTTTTGCCAAGTTTTGGTTATACATACATACACTTAGGCTTTTTCCTGTAAGAATCTTTTTATAGGAACAATCATAATCAGGCTGAGATTAGCCAAAATTTTGAGAACATACTCAGAACATACCCAGGCTGAGAATCAGCGAAGAATGTCTTTTATTGACTCGTTTTTCTTTTTTGAATTTAGCAGAGTATACAAGGCATGCCTTGCTCCCCTCTCACTACTGCGGTCGAATTTTCGCGTCATTAAAATTCACAATTGATAAAGAGCTACCTACTTTAGCAGCTTAGACGACGATCGTAAATCTTTACACAAAATACCCGATAGATCACGAACGGACAAAATATTTGATTGGATAGAAAGATTATTTCACCGTTATTGTAAAGATTCGTCCCATTCTTGTTACCTTAAGTAGCTGCAGCTTTAAACACCGAGAGAT
Source organism: Pocillopora damicornis (assembly GCF_964200805.1). Classification (NCBI taxonomy): domain Eukaryota; kingdom Metazoa; phylum Cnidaria; class Anthozoa; order Scleractinia; family Pocilloporidae; genus Pocillopora; species Pocillopora damicornis. The sequence goes on from NC_142673.1 coordinate 27,198,237, forward strand.
CTAGTCGCAAAGAATAGACTCGTTGTCTTATATTTACTACAAGTTCGCTAGCAAAATTGTGACAACAGCTACAAAAACACTGGCGAGACGTAATGGAAACCAGCCTCTCGACTGAAAGGGCACCAGAAAGTGATAGATCAAAACAACTGCAATACTCTGCACTAGCTGAAAACTGTTTATTGTTGGCAGTTAGAAACTCCACCCTCTAGGAACTGCTCAATAGCTTTCGTAAAAGTGCTAACGTAACTGGTGCCTTTTAAAATCTTGGGATGATAATTTCAAGAATCCACTGAATCGTTACGATGACATAAAATTAAAGCGAGAATTAATCAATCAAAATTTTTATATTTTTCTTAATGGATATGTTACGCTCTCTCTCATTAAGGCAACAAACTTCCCTTTGTTTCAGCGTAGCGACGTGATAATCCTCGAGAGATGTTGGGAAAACTAGAGAAACAAACCGTGATTTCGAGTATTCTTTGCTGAACAGGTTACGTGTATTCAATCACGTCACTGACGCTGTCAGATTCATCTACCAAATTTTAGGGAAATCAAATTTCGCGCTACGAAAGTTATCCTATTCTCTTAGTTTGCATAAAGCGCCGCGCAATCGCCTCCCATAATTTGCTTTCAAATTTTGAATCCTCTTCTTAGGTAGACTTGTTGGTTCCAGAAAGTAAGGGCCTCATTAGAAAACAGCTGTGCGCCAGCGCCTGCTCTCTGCGAAAATTTGGAGAAGCTGTTGACAACTCCTTACTTCTAACAAAGATTGTTAAAATCCGCTGTAAAACCCTGATAGTTTTTAATGAGAGAGACTTACTTTTAAGCAGGACCCACTTTTTTTGCAAAAGATAAATAAAAAAAACTCGCACCTTCTTAAATGTGAGACTTGTGAGAGAAAAAATATCACACCCTCATCTTGCCACGCGTTTGATTGAAAACGAAAATAACTCAAATACATGCTCTCGCAAAAACTAGAAATCATTGCTTTGATCAGTATATCTTGTATCATCAACATATTTACACGAATTCGGCGCTTTTGCAAAGAAGGATCCTCGTGTTAGGTAAACATTTTGGTTCTAAAAATGATGAGCGCCTCGTTCGAAAACAGCTGTGCACCAGAAACAAGGTCTTTAATCGCCTCGAGGCTCTCCAAAGAAAACCTTCACTTTCGATTGTATTTAACACAAGTAGTAGGACCAAAAAATATATTTGTACATTGACAAAACTGACCGGTAAAAAGCAGACTTGACTTATATATAGAGAGAAGTGGTTTAAATGAGTCACTGCAATACGGATAAATTTAATTATTTTTAATTTGCGAACCTTTGGCTCGATGCGCAACAAGAGGTCGGTTCAGCTTTATCCATCAATCTTTTCCAAAGACCACAAATTGCATTCGCCCTACGGGCTCTTGCAATTTTGTTAGTCTTTGAAAAAAATTTACTCGTGCTTATTTATTCAAAATTGCGCTCGAAATCATGTGATTACCTATACTAATTATGTTAATGTTTTTAAAACAAGAACTGTAAAAAAAGTGATTGTTTCAAAGGCAAAGTTTACCACTTCGGGAGATATTAAGTTAAAGCTGGGACCTGTTACTCAGGGAAATAATCCAAACCAATTTAATTACAATCCACGTTTTAGAATCTAATCCAATACTGATACTACTATTATAAAATATTGGAAATATTAATGAAACACACTAGGTTTCAACTGTTCCTTTCAATGAAGAGACAATGGTAAACAATGTAAATCATAACAATCGAGCAGCATGGTTAACGATAGATCAGTGTACAAACACAAAATGAAACAGTGGCAAATATAGGGCCTGAATATGTCAAAGGAAGAACAGAAAGAGAAAGCTGATACAAAGGAATACGTGACAAGAAGGACAGGAAATAATGAGTTCAGAAAGCTCTGCAAGCAAAAAGATCAGAAAAATATGGAAAAAAATAAAATCTCAAAGGCGGGCATTTAACAAATGCAAAGATTCAAATCCTGATCATATCAGAGAACTGGATGGGTAGGCATTTGCCAAAAGTGGAAAGAGTAACCCTCAGCGTGTGCAAGAAGTGAAAAAAAATGCAAAGAATAGAAAGAGATCCTTCATGTCTGGTTGAACCCATGTGAAAGCCAGCCACTAAAAGACCCAGCTGTATAGCAGTTATTGAAATGCATTAATTTTGAAGTCAAGATTCTACACAAGAGATACAAACAACGACAACAAAAACAACAACAAGCTTTATTACCAAATTAAGAAGTTGAACTTACTTTACACAAATAATATATTAATACAAAAAAAGGTAACATTTACTCAGAATAACTGAAAATTAAGCTAATCTAGCTGAGTAAAAGTAAATAATGTTTAAATATAGGACGTAGATTGACACTAAAGCTTGAGCAAAGCAAATTATTGGTCAAAAAAAAAGAGGACATTAAATAAATAAATAAATAAAAAGAAAATAACGAAAAAGAAAAAGAAGAAGAAGAGACCAGTTCAAAACTCATGAACAGTAAGAATGTAAAATGTTTAATTTGACTCAATCACGGTATCAGTCATCTGTCAGAAAGTGTGAAGGAAACAAATATCCTAAATGTTCCCAAACTTTGCTTGAAGCATGTATAACTACCATTGCTAGTATAGATAATACGAAATGGACTTGCTCTACTTGCAAATCAAAACTGACTAGTGGGAAGCTACAAGTCTGATCCAAAGCCCAAAAATGGGATTCCCTGTGAAACCATAATGTTTAAACTTGATACCTTTAGAAGAAAGATTAATTTTTCCGCGTATTCTATTTATGCAGATATATGAACTCCTCAGAGATGGATAATTATCTATTCATAGCAATGTTGTTAATGTATCAGCTGATGTAAATTCAACCGTTAGCACTTTACCAAGACCAATCAATGAATCACAAACGATCCTCATTAAACTCAAACGAAGGTGGAGTTACAGGCATCATTAATTTCAGAATGTTAGACCATGAAAAGTGTTAAAAGCAGCAAAATACCATATTACAACAAGTGAATAGTTTCAAAATGGGCATATAGAAGTTCAGTAAAATTGGCTTGAGAATCCTAATACTAGAGTTAATGATGCCCTTGCAAATCAAAGTAATGAATGGGAAGTATTCCTCAGTAATTCACGCTCAAGAAAAATGATGCTGAAATACATTTAACTGATCCTGGACCTGAAATTACTATTCTGAAACTACTAAAAGACATGATAATTACACCGAACAATTAGCCACTGACTGTAATGACAATGGTAATGATGGATGGTGCGAAATTGAGGAGAGAACTTCAGGTGTCACAGATACTCTGTTACAAGAGCCAGATATGACTGAAAATGTTGAAAAGATAATAACTTTTGCACCATTAGAAGGAAACAAACCTTTCGGTATAATTATCGACAAAGACTCTGAATTCCTCTCTTTTCCATCTATTAACTGTGACAAAACTCGAGCTGATAATTAGGAGAGAAAGTCTAAACATCTTTTATACATTAGAAAAGTTACAAATAAACAAATTCGAAATAGTGCCTGCATCTCTCTAAAAAAGTGTAAAACAAAATACAACAAATAACCTGCAGGTGACCTAAAATCAGATGATTATGTAAATAAATTAATTCACCAGACGATGGGTTGAAACGACTATTGTTGGGGCTCCTTCCAATTTCCCCCCCCCCCCCAAGATCTCCTATGAAATATACCGGTGGGGTACAAAGCAGCGCCAAAAAGTAACCAAAAAAATTATAAGTTATATAAGAATTATAAGTTATTGTTGACGGAGGGAACCTAAAATGATAGCCAACCAGCCAGTCGTTCATTTTCAATTTTCTCGGGATTCAATCGCTATGCAATGGAATCTTATTCGGAAAAAATGCCGGGAGAAATGAAGTGAGTATCCTACTTACAACCTGCGGCGTATTTATACAAATTTTACGCTAGAAATCTGCTATAGTACACACTTTTATGGCAAAAAGTGAAATTTAGGGAATGATGCAGGTCAAACGATAGCCAAAATGGTAAATTCTGACTATTAACCCAACATCACCGCAGCAGTTTAAAGTAATTCCAAGTAGTTTCAACTCTATCCGAGAGTTATCCATCGGCTGCCTATTTTCACACGAAAAATTGTATGTTTTTGTGAGGGAGAATTTTATTACATTCAGAACCTATTTAAAAGTAATGTATCCACGACTTATTCGCATATCACTTTGTTTTTGTTTGTTTGTTTGTTTTTTTTTGTTAATTTGGCACGAATAATGAAGAAAAATCACTCTTTTAAGAATAGTATCTTAAAGAGTCCATCAAACGCTTATTATAAAAAGTCGCGTTAAATCCAAAGTAAATTCCTTTAATTAACATTGTTTTTTTGCCCAGCTGTCAGTTTGAAAGACAATGATGACTTTGACCCGAAAACCGACACAAACTATCTGCCTGGGTATGTTAGTTTTTGTTATCAGCGGAACATGGGGATATCGCTCGGGACTTGAGGTTATTAATGTGACATTCTGCGGTAAGTTACTCTTTTTAAATTAGCCTAAAAACTGCTTAGGAAAAATTGCAGAATGTTAGCAGAAATGGTAAAATCGAGAATTCCTCTCAGAAAAGAAGAATTGTTGATTTTCTTTTTAACAACAGACTTACTACTTTTAACTACAGACTTACTACGTTCTATTACTCCATCTGCATTATTTTTCATTTCCCTCTCTACTACCCACCGGCTGTTTTAGTAAATTCCAGCTGAGGATAAGACTATTTGTTTGTCGCAAAAAACAGTCATAACTTAATTTTCCATACATTGCTTTGTATCTAAGCTTTTCTTGGGGCTTGGAAGTAAGTTAGAAATATAGGAGCTTATGAATGTCATCAACTGGTTATCAGCAAAAGACTCAATTAGAAACTAATTTTGTTTTTCTGTAGCCCAAGGTGATGCTCTATTTTTGCATTCTTTTCAGGAAAGTACGATAAGCCTCCAACATTTAAAGCTTCTCCATGGCCTTTCATTCCTGCTGGAGTTCATTATAATTTCAATGTAACATTTGCATCTGGTAAGTTGAAGTCGACATGGAGGTGTTAATAGTTTTTATTGATTTCCAGTCAATCTTGTAATCTTATCGTTACAAAACCAGGAGGAGAGGCTTATGAAATTCCACGGCTCGTAACCAGGATTTGAGAATAGAGGTTACGAGAGGACTTTGAGTGCGATTGCAAGTAAGAGGTTCTCCGAAACTTCGGAATTGAAGGCCTTGGAAATGAGATTTCAAGTCAGCGTTTATCCTCAGTGTGTACTAAAATGATTGTCAATTATGTATCCTGCAGCGCTTAAAGTTGTTAACTCTAATCACATATTTTATTTCTTTCCGTATTTGTTAAAATTTTTAATGATTGCTGTCTAAACTTAACGGGTTCGACCAAAATCTTCCCCCTCCAACTTCCCTTGATGCACAACAGATATTACTTTTTCATTACACTAAGAGCTGTGCCGCGTTCTAACTAGGGCTTTCTTCTAATAGCAGTAGATGTTCTTGAAGCATCCATGCAATGCGAAGTGGTCTACAACGGCAAGGTTATTTTTTGGAAAAGATTCGACAGTGTATGCCATGCGTTCCCATACTTGTGCAGCTTACCTGCTGGTGGTAAGTCGACTTCCAAAGAGAGAGTTAAGAAGTAAATCAAAGGGCTCTTCATTCATGTTATGGCTTAAGTTAGCATTGTTTTCTAGGACTTGCTGAATTTAGGTACAGTTGAATTCGGTTTATGTGAACTTTCAAGACTTTTGAAATATATTTGCTTTTATTATTGAGCAGTTTTGTGATAAGAAAACTTGTGTATTCGTCGTGATGAAAATTGGAAAAAAAAAGGATGTGTGGGCTGGAGGTGGGGTGGTCAGAGGTCATTAGACAGACAGTGTCCTTTTTGTTGGTGTGTGTGTTTGTGAGGCAGTGGGTGGGCTGGGTGGGGATAACCAGGCATCAAATGTTGCTCTAGCAGCAAGATATTAGTAACCCTCATCTTTCACGATCATTTACACCATTGTGAAATATTCCTAGCCCATTTCTTGATATCTTTTGTTTTAAATAAAGTGGCCATTGAATTTAATTTTTAACAAAGCGGCCACAATCTTTCTTAATAGAATTTCAAGCCTTCATATAATCTGATTTTCACATATTAATATTTGCTTAATAACCAAAGCGATGAGAGATGAAACCAACAGAAAAACCATCTGAATGAAAAAGTCAACGAATGCCAACTTCACATTTTCTTTTAATTAGTTGTTTAGACTTAGTTCCTGTTTTCCATATATTTATCCTCGTGATTGTAATTATACATATCTCCCGTGATTAGTATAAATTCAAACAGTTTCTTTTTCCAAACAGTTTTTCAGCCGACGGTGTGAAATACATCGAGACATGTTTTAGAAATAAGAACAATGATCTTTCCAAAGTGCCTTCTTGACCATCTCTAACAGGCAGCTTCGAATGAAAAACAAAGCAAAAAAATATTTAGCAATGAAAAATCAAGCAATCCATCCTCATTGATTAATTATCAATCTATATATTGCTCTCAGTGCACGGTGTTTCATATTTTGAATAACCGTTGCTAATTTCTTTCTATCTTTTTGTCTTCTAGAAACCATAGTGTTGGCTGCATCTGGAGAATTGCCCGTAATTCCTCGATATTTAAAGGTAATCGATCAACTAGCCCAGCCCTGTCAGTTCACGGGTTTAAGTGCGTGTGATTCCTATCTGATAGCCTCGGCTGCATTTCAGTCCTTTTTCCCTCCCTAGGTTTTTTCCTGCTTGATAACCTAACGGTGAAGTTCTCCTCTCCCATGTGGTGTTTGTACATCTTCCTCACAAGCGCATGTACCTAAATTCTTTCGACGAACTCTGTTGTAGGCACTAGTCCTATTGGCTAAAAAAATCAGCTTTTACAAGAATATAAAATTCGTTAGCCAGCATCCAGGACTAAAGATTTCCCAATATTTTTGTTTTATCGACTGAGTTAAATGTAAATCAGCCACTATAAAGAGTTTCTAAAGAGTTAGAATTTTATTCTGACCCAGGGCTAACGATTGAAACGTCAACTTTGAAAAATATTTATGCTGGCCAGTTTACGTTCTCAAACATTCTACGTTAATGGAGTCATTCTACCTTCATTTTATTCTTCAATCAATTAGAATCGAACCGGTACGGGGAAAATTCAACTTTTCAATGGAGAGGATATCATGTTTCTCTGTGCTGAGATTGAGGGCAAGATATGGTAAGAGACGAACAGGACAAGCAAGAGTCAAGACTCAAGAGAAGCATGAGGGAAAAGAATAAGCATGGGAAGACATGCAAAGATTTGTCTTGCAATCAATGATTTTGTAAAACATGGTTTTTAAAATCTAGCAATAATCAAAAAAGATAACTTTCTTAACTTTGAGTAAATACATAGATTACGTTTCTGTGGCGAGGGAATCAGCTCATTTTTGTGTGGGATTTCCCACACTTAGTCAACGCCCGAGAAGTTTATTTCTTTATTTATTTGTCCATGAGAGAGAAGTGCTTGTCACGTGGTTTCTATTTGCGTTCAGTGAGCCGTGAAGACTGGATTTCTCTTCTCAGTCGTTGGGTTTTGGAGAACTTATTCGGAATTTCATGTTTGTTTCTTGGGGATTTTTGTTTCCAAGGTAAGGATAAGTCATTTCATATTTTCACGGGTTCTTTGCGAGCTTTAACTTTTCAATTTTGTTGTGGGAGCTTCACGATTAAGCTCTCACGAAAGGCGATTACGTTTGTACACCTGGTTTGTGTTCTTTCTTTCATAATCTGAGGCGTTTGTTTCGTTATTTCTTCAGGTGTCTATAACAAAAGATTTTTTCACGTAAGTCAGCACGCTGAAACGCGGCTTGTGTTCAGTGCAGGTTGCACATGAGCTTTTACGCTTTCACAAGCCAACATTTATCTGCTTGGACCTTCGGTGCGGGTTGTGTCAGATTGAAAGGAGTCATTGTACTCTCGCAAGCCAACATTTGTCGGCTTGAATGTATTTGTGCGGGTTGCGCTTCAAAGAGTCTCAAGGTATCTCAAAGTGTCTCACTAGTGTCTCAAAATGTCTCACGAGTGTCTCAAAGTGTCACAAACTGAAAGAAACTATTGTTTGCCTTGAACTGTCAAGAGTGTTATCTATTTTAATAAACTGAGTTTCTAGTTAGTTGGATTGTTGTTGCTCGCTCAAGCACACAAGTAAATATGGGGATCTCCATTGACCAATTCCGTTCAAGGATTAGATCTCATGAAGATTTACATCCTGATTTTAGTGAAAACTATGACCTCTTTGATGATCTCAACATTTCATCAACATCGCTGAATAATGAACCACTGATATTGAATGAATTACCTGATTTTGATTTTCGTCAAATGGTCCAGACACCCGATAAAGAGCAAAAAGAATTTTTTTAACACATTTTACATCAGATTAAAACCTCAGAAACCCCTTTCTACTGCTTCCTCAGTGGAGGGGCTGGTGTTGGCAAATCGCATTTAACAAAAGCTTTGTATCAGGCAGTGCTTAAGTATTATAACACTAGAGCTGGTGATGATTTTCATCAGATCATAGTTATACTATTAGCTCCAACTGGTAAAGCTTAAGGGTGACACTCTTCATAGCACTCTGGCCATTCCTGCCAATCAATCACTGAGAAATTACAAACAGCTTGATTCAAGTAGACTAAACACTTTGAGGAGTCAATTGATTTTTGTTGATGAAATCTCAATGGTAGGGAATGGTATGTTTGCAATACAGCTAAACAATAGGCTTAAAGATATAAAAGGCTGTAGAGAGGATTTTGGAGGTGTGAGCATAATTACTATTGGTGACTTATTCCAATTAGAATCTGTTATGGATGCTTATATTTTCAAAGACCTCAAAAATGTAGATTTATGCTGTTCTTTCTCCCAGTTTATGGCATAAACACTTTAAAATGTTTGAACTTAATGAAATCATGGGGTCAAAGAGACAGCAAATTGTTTGTAGAATTACTTAATAGGTTGCGTAAAGGTAAACACACAGTAGCTGACATTGCAAAACTTAAAGAGAGCTATACAAGAAGACATCAACAACCCAATAGATGCACCTCACCTATTTATACAGAATGCTAAAGTAGATGAATTTAAACAAAGGGCCCATAATGCAGCCACAGGAAACAAATTCACAATAAATGCTCAAGATAGTGTTATTGGAGCTATCTCTCCAGAGCTAAGAAACAAAATACTAAGACAAATACCCAATGATCCAAGAAAAACAAAACAGTTAGCCTCAACCCTTTGTCTTGCTGAGGGTGAAAGAACACACCTTGTCATGAATGTACGAACCGAAGATGGCATGGCAAATGGTGCTGGAAATGTTGTTAAACTAGTTCAGTTACATCAACAAACCAAACCATCTGGTATTGTATGGGTACAATTTGACCACTCAGATGTAGGTCAGAAAACAAGGAATGAAAAAAGACATTTGTATGTACAATGAATTGAACACACATGGACCCCAGTAAACCCTGTGACTACACAGTTTGCGGTAGGTGGAAACAGAACAGCACAAGTTGTTAGAAAACAATTTCCACTGCGTCGCACAGCAGCAAAAACAATTCACAGGTCACAAGGTGATACTGACAGTAGAATTGTTGTGGATTTTAGTACCAGAAATACTATTCCACACATACATTATATGGGACTCAGTAGAGTGACTGCTATAGAAGGCTCATATATTTCTGATTTGTGTGAAAGCAAGATTGCTGTTAATCCAGATGGAGAGATTAAGAACAACTGCAAAACTTAAGCTTTGCACCTCCCTCTCCATGACATAACATTTTCCCTTCTTAAACTGTGTTATCTTAATGTAAGGTCTCTTCACAAACACATAGAAGATAAACATAAAGACTTAATTTATCTAAGTGCTGATATCAATATTTTCACAGAAACAAGATTTAATTCTCAAGATAATAATGACATGTATGACATTGCTGGTTATGTTCTCTTCTGTAATGATAACCTTAATTCCAGCAATGGATCAAGGTCTTATGGTGGTACAGCTGTGTACAGTAAAATCCCATACTTACCTGGATACCCCTATTGTCACAATATACATGGTGTTGAAATAACAGTAATTAAGTTAGCAAGGTTTGAGGATTGGACAATCATAGGGATATATCACTCCCCAAACGTGCCTGTAAGACAACTTTATGAAGCAATAACTGAGGTATTAAATAACATTTCACCAGACAACAATATCATTACTAGAGACTTTGATATAAATTGGCTTGTTGAAACAGACAGAAGACCTTTGTATAATTTACTAGTGAGGGATAACCACTACAAACAGTTCATATCAACTTATATAACTGACAACAACACAGTAATTGATCATATATATACAAATATATCTAACATTGATATACAAGCAGATGTTTTAGAAACACATTTCACAGATCATAAAGCTGTTTGGACCTCATTTCACGGTGTCCTATAACAAATTACTTTATCATGATGTACATTGTTTTTAAGTTAAGAGAGCAACAAAAGAAAGCAGTAAATAGTTATGAAAAGAGTTGTTTCTCTTTTTTCAGAGGAGTTTGTAATGAGAAACTTGCAAAACTATTAATAAGGAAATGCTGCTTATTCATTTGGTACCGGAACAGGCCTTTTAAAATTAAGTTTGAAGTCATCTTTCTAAGAGTTGTCCAGTTTAACAACCATTTACAAAAGACAAAAATAAACTACATAACACACAGTCCTGAAATTTCAAGGCAGTTCCTTTGGCATCTTGGCTAATTTCTAACTGCAACCTTTATTGACAACCCTGCATTAAACAATTATTCCACAGTTAAGTCTGCAACCCCTCCTGAAATACTCCAGGATACCAAAAAAACAGCAACAAGCAAACAAACATATTAGTGAAGTGAGAAAACAACCACATGCGTGACTTTCACGTAATATAAAATTCGTGATTGCAGCATTCCCACGTGCGTAAAGTGCTGTAACTTACGGGAAACACACGCATGTTACACCAAAAAAAAACCCGCGTGTATTACAAGAGGCCGATTACTCGCAATTTCTCGTAGTTTTGAATTTCCCTTTTGTTTTTCAGAACACCCATATACCTGTACTTTTTTACACCGATGCGATAGAAATTAATTGGAAAAACATTCCTTGAAATAGGAAGTCGTCCTGTATTTTCAGCGAAAAAGATTGTCAAGTGATCAAAACAACACCGGCCAGATTATAGTCACGTGCTCGGCAACGACTTGTGGAAAGCGATCATCTTTCATTCTTACCATCAAAACAGTCACGCTTGCATAGAAGAATAACAAAACGAAACGATTACAACGGAAAGACCCAAATTGTCGTAGAAAGAAATAATGCGGCAAATTACCATTTTTTTTATGTCATGTGTACATGTTTCCGTGGGAATTTCTGTGTCAACAGCTTGCTGTCATTCACAAACTCTTCGTGATTCTCGCTGGTCCTCGTTATGTTCAGCGCATGGACGATTCGAAGACGCTTCAAATTTGCTTTTTAAGTTGATCATAGCACTAATCTGAAACATTTGAAGTCCATTTCAATATAGTAAATGTCGAAACAGGCGTGTAAAGACAATAAATATCGCAACGATCAGTGCAATCATAATAGCGCCACGACTTTGGACTTACTTCTTCGGAAGGATAGATCTCGAGTTCGAAGCCGACTAATTACGACTAATTACGAAGAGTCCACGCTAATTTGCATATCGCAGAGCGCCCACAAGAACTCGTTTCTACGCTATCGTGTATCCACGAGTTAAAAAGTAGTAGCAGAAATTTTTTCAGTTTTTTTTCAATGACTGTTACGAAAATATTTACTGCTCCAAGTATTTCCAGTATTGCCGTATAAACAAATAAATAGCCTAAGCCACCAAGAGGTAATTTATTTGTTGAAGACGATTACCAAACGTTCAAAAACACGCCAAAAAGCTTCCAGGGAGGGAAGGAAAGGCATATATATACTAGAAATCGAATAGAAAATAAAAAATGAAATTTCTTCCCTCTTGTCGACTAATTTAGAGGTCTTGAACGATCTTTCCAATTTCAAAATTTTCTGATTGTATTTTTAATTCCCAATTTCTGATTCCGGGATTTTATAAATTCGTTTTCCATTCTCGATCGTTTATCCTCGATTCAAAATAATAGTTGCTTCCGTTTCCATTGTCCTAATTTAGTAAAACCAGCTGCGGATGAGAACGGTCATGTTTTGAAAAGTCGACACTTTTCTAGGATAAAAAGTAAAGAGCCTGGCCATTGTGATATTCTATATATTGTTTTTTCAAAGCTTTTCGTGAGCCAGGAAATTCGTTAGAGAGATGGGGACTGAAAGACAGGTCATTATTTATTGCTTTTTGGAGGTTGGATAGTGTGAACCTGATCTCCCTTCAAGGCTCTGTAATATTCTTATTATCTCTTCTCATTGGCAATCTTCTACAGTCCCCCTTTATACGCTGTTAGTGAGGACTGATCCTCCGTCATCATAAGTGCAAGTTATGCAGTAAATAACATTGGCGGAGGTACACGTAAAGTGACCAATGATCTTAATGGATCTTTTGGGTCCCGATATTTTCTCTACGTTATGAATGAAAGGACAAGTTTTGCATCGTGAGCTAGCGCATTGAAAAGTTCCAGATTGGTCATTGGTTTGAAATTAACTCCTGACTAAAAAGTTGCCTATGTTTTTGTCACGTTTGAATGAAATAAGTGGGGGTTGCGAAAAGATAGTGCCAGTCTCTGAATCGTTTTGGAGTAATTTAACTCACATCCATCACACGTCAAGAACTCCATACCTTGCACTTATTGCAATAAGTTATACATCGGCGAGACAGGAAGACGACTGGGTGACCGATTCCGAGAACACCTTCGCGATGTAGAAAGAAATGACAAGGACGCATCCAAGCCAGTCGCTAGACACTTTAATCTTCCTTATCATTCTAAACAGCATATGGCACTTTGCGGCCTTTCCTTACATCTAGGCAGTTCGGAAAGCCGTAAAACACTAGAACAAAAATTTATATTCCAAATCGGCACCCTTAATCCCCACGGAATCAACGAGCGCTTTTCATTCAACTAATTTATTCCTGTTTTCTCGTCACCATATTCCCACCAATGGCGTAGCTCCACTTTCTACATATAAATCCACACACAACCCACAATTCCTCTAATCGCTCTGACGAAGGGCTAACGCTCGAAACGTCAGCTTTTTTACCCTTTACGGTGGCTAATTTACGTTTTCAACCCAGTTGTTAACACTAAATTACCTGCTATACTCTCCCACCGACGCAGCACCACAGTTTCTTTAGAAACTAACCCCTTTATTATATATTTATGTGCAGAATTTCTTGACGCGTCAAAATAGCATTGAAACTCAAGCTTCATTGTTGCATTCTTTTTAGTAAAGTATGAGAAGACTCCGACGTTTAAAGTTTCTCATTGGCCTTTCATTCCCACTGGTGTTCTTGTCAATGGTAGTGTAACATTTACACCTGGTAAGTTGATGTAGATTGAATATAGGGGCGTTATTATATGATATCAATTTTTATATCTGAATATTGTAAACACTAGGAGGGAGGAGAGGCTTATGAAATTCCAAGGCTTCCAGACGGGGGTTAATCAGAGGAGAAGCTTTTCAAGAGTGGGAAGGGGGGTAGGGGATGCACAACAGATATAGCTTATATTGTAAGCTATATCCTTTACTACACAAGGTTCTTCTTTGACGCTTTCTAACTGATACTTCCTTCGTATAATTGTGGGTCTTCTTGAAGCGATAATGCAATACGAGTTAATCTCGACCGACAAGGTTATTGTCAGGGACAGAGACGATGGTCTATGCATTTCTTCCCCAGATCTGTGCAGCTTACCTGCTGGTGCTAAGTCTCCAAAAGAGAGTGACAAAAAGAGAAAATCAAATCTCTTGTCAAAACCAAATTATCCTGTTAAGCCCACCACATACGCAGCGCCATGATTTCTTTGGAAAGTTACTCCCCATGAATATAATGGTTTCCAGTTGAGCTCTACGTAATCTTCTTTTCAAAATTTTCGTAGGCTCATTTCAATATACGCTGGCTCTCGTGAATTTTTCAGTTGTTTCAAAAGGCATTCTCTCTTAATTACTTTTGTTATCATCACATTGACTTCCCTATGACAGAATAATAATGATGGTGGTGATCATTATCATTACGATTATGGTGATTTTTAGCAATGTGTGTCATGGTTGGATCTGTTCTTTTCTAGGAACAGGCGAGAGTCGTAAATAAATCTATGTGTTTACATTGTACTTTAATTGACACATTGTTCTTTCATTCTATTCTTCAATCTGTTATAGACTTGAAGCTATAAGGGTAAAGTTCAACTTTTTAATTAAAAGAGCGTAATGTTTCTCTGTAGTGAAGTTGTTGGAAACGTACTCTAGGAGACGAGCATGAGTAAAGACTCAAGAGAAAGACGAGAAGCATGAGGGAAAGTAATTTGCTTAGGCAGGGAGGAAATTAAAAGAGTCGTCTTGCAATCGCTGATATTGGAAAACAAAATTTCAAAATCTAATGACAATCATTATAGATAACTCTGCTCAGTAATTTTGAGTAAATTCATGGATTAAATTTTTGAGGTGAGGGAATCAACTCATGAATGAAACAGTGTGGAATCTAAACTAGGCAGCCAAAACAAACTTAAGCAGAAATTACTTAGATTTGATTATCCAAGAGAGCTAGCTAAGAATACGGGAAGGTTTGAACCCCTCCCTACACATAATGTTCCCTTGAAAGTCCGACGGTTCAAACACAGATGTAAATAGAAACACGGGAGGACTAATCTGTGTGATTCAGTTATCTGTTGTGGTGAATTGCATAGCGTATGTAATACCAAGCCATTGACCAAAAAAATTTCTTAACTGAAAAGTTTATTGCACAAAAGCAAATCTCAAAAGCAACAATCTACTTGCCTGTCTTTGCTTTTGCTTACCTGACGCTCAGCTGTTTTCTTTCCGGCTCAGTAAATAATACTTTTAAAGTTCACCGTGTCCTATGTTTCAAAGAAAAAAAGGAACCTTTCGCGACAAAACATCATCCATATTTGTCGCATAGGGCTGTTTGTTGCTAATAAAATAAAAGCGGAAGGCTCTTCACTTTTCAGTGATTTGCTTTGGTACATAGCATAGCTTACTTAGGACTCGGTGGTGTGTGCTGATTGGAAAGGAAAAGAGAGAAAGTGGAATTTTCAATTCACCGGAAAACCCCATGAAATATGAATAGTACCAGTGAAGTTCGGCGTTCACTATATGTCGTCATTTCACAATGTCTCAGTGCAGTTAATGACAGCTGCAAAGTTATTATTGCCGACCCGTTAAAAAGTTAATTCCTTGTCAAAAGGAAAACTAAGTAACATTTCTTTACCGAGCTTAACTTTCCATACACGACATTTAAGACTTTTGATAAGTGCATGCTGTGATCTATTCTCTACTTTAATCGCACTATTCACTTGAGTGGGGTAATATTTTATTCCTATCATAAAGTGTGTGACCCATAAAACGCTTTTGATTCCGCCCGTTCCCCATGGGAATGAGAGCGATCAAACTCTTGTAGACTAAACTTTTTTTGAAATCCTATTCATAATAAGTCATTTCAGAAAAAAAACTTTTATTCTCCACTTTCTTCTCCTTTTCCTGCGTATCCATAACCTATAGTGTTTTCTCTGCTTGTCTCTTATCACTTAGACTTGGTTTGATTAGCAATAGGTGCTTTTCTTAAGCTCTAAATGGTGAAATTTCAGTCTTAAAACTTGGAACAAAAGGAAGAAAGCGAGTGGCACTACAGTGAATAGAATATAAGAACACTTTTAGTTCACCGATCGTTAACCATTGGACTAAATTCCTGTTAACTGCTTTTGTATTTTAAGTATGATCACGACTGTCCCTCAAGAACAACTGTTTGGAATTCAAATAAGGACAGAAATCATCCAGAACTGACTTAGTTTGCTTACTTTGTGTGTTAAGAGTAACTTGGAAAAGCCCGAAGCGATCCACATGTTGTGTGTATAAACTTGCACAAAAATCGATAAAAAAGGAATATTCTATGAAAGGTAAACTATCAGGAACTACGACATCTCGATGCATGCATTTACCTTTGACTTCGAACGGGACCGGACATAAATTCGGTAACAAAAAGAGCTGTTAAATTTTCATCGTGTGTGCATGTATTCATGCATGTTTTCTTTCCTTTCGGTCAAAATCTCGAATAAAGTTTAACTTCAGAGTTTTCTTTATCTTAGCTATATGAGCCAATTTATCCTTTCTATCAATAGACGCGAATATAAAATCGTTGTCACTGTAAAACTTTTTAGGCTTACTGTGAGCATAAAACATACTGTTAAACAATATGGCAGCTCCATTCCGCAATTAATCATAGCTGACGTTTTCAATATCAACGTAGATAGCAAAATAACTTCATCAGTGGCATACATCGCGATATCATATAAACTCCACCGATGAAAACAAAAACACCTTGCCTAGACTCAACCCTCTCTCAAGAGCTGCCAGCTTCAAGCTATTACCAACACTACATAATTATGTCCTCGCCATCTGCGTTGTCAATCCCCTGCTAGTAGTCTTAGCCATACCGTTGTTGTCGCCCGCGTGAATTGGACACCCGCGTGAATTGGACACCCGCGTGAATTGGACGCCCGCGTGAATTGGACGCCCGCGTGAATTGGACGCCCGCGTGAATTGGACGCCCGCGTGAATTGGACGCCCGCGTAAATTGGACGCAACAGCCGCAAACGTTGAACACACGCGAGACGCTTGAGTGCTTTGTAATTCGTTACTCATGACAACCTCCCTGATTGATACCGTGATTGAAAATGATGCATTGTATTATTATCTGTTGCACCCTCTAGCCGAGACTGTGACATTCCTCAATTCATCCCGAGTCTCATTTCTTTACAGCTGGCGATGTAAAGACATAGGGGAAAAATCTGGCTTGTTGTTAAAGGAGCAAAATATTTACCCTCCACTAGGTTTATCATTTAACGAGAGAATGGACAGAAAATATTCACCAGACACAGTTACTTAAAGACAGAGAAAGAATACGCCTGGATCTGCAAACTTAAAAATCTGCCACCGAATGAGCTTCTTTGAAGCAAAAGATTGAACCAGACCTAGAGACCGTTAGCAGCTATCAACAAATTTAGTCACGCCAGAAGAACAAAAAAAATCGAAATGAGAGATTTGTACAAGTATTTAACGTTTAGAAATGGAAGTTCTTTGTCCAAACACTGATCCAAAATTGAATCTTTTAAAATCAGTTTTAAAAAAGAACAGACTCGTGGTGTGAGACTCGTGGTATGAGGCTGAATATCTCAGAACTAACAAAAAAAAAAAAAAAAAAAAAAAAAAAAAAAAAAGCAAGGCCGAGTGTATTTAATATCAATGGTACAGTCCGGTCTTTGTCCAAATTTAAGGTGATACGCCATTTGAAGTTTTTATTATATGCTTCAAACGAATAAAGGTTTGACTTTATATAAAAAAAAAATTCAAACAGAGCAATTAGTTCAGTAGCCATTACGTAGGCAAACTGAAAGAAAGTGTGCTTTATTGCTTAAATATATATAGAGCGTCAAAGTCATATATGCTCGAATGTGCGAGGAATCCTACTTCTTAACTAACCAAAAAAAATTTTTTTACTCAAAAATAACCTTGATATAATTGTCAACGTTTTTTGTCGCACTTTAAATCTGAGATCAAAAACATTATGCATTACATTTTGAAGAACACAGCCTTTGCGGGAGTCGCTAGTGCCTTTAGTTACAATGAAATGTCACCCAGAAGTCTCACAATAGCCAGAGAGACTTCAACGAAAGCTCTAGGCGTTTAAGCCACCTAGAGGAAGATATTCATGAGGCATAGTCAAAAAGCTCTAAGACAAATATTTCGGGGAAGTTCTTCAGTTGCTCTCTTTAATCAAGTGTGAAAGTTCCTCGGATGTTCCCTTTCTTGTGACCACTCTATTCTTGAGACGTGATACTCCCTGACGAAGGAAGCTGAAACATCGGATCGGGTTGAAGGTAACGTACTGCCAAATTGACTTCACATGTAGAATTCCGTTTCCTATGAAGTAGAAAAAAAAGAGGGAGTTCATCATTTATACATGTAGTTGAAATCTTACTCGAAAGCGTTAAAAACGGTAAGGTGTCCCTTTTTCTGAAATTTGTCTTTATTTTCGCTCTTGCTAAGAAGCGTTTTGAGAATGAGTGTTGACATTTCGTTCACAAAACGATTTGGATTTTTCCCTAAGATCGCAACTTTATACTTCAACTCTAACTTTTAGTTTTCTGTATTCTACTAATACTCTCTAATGTTGGAATACTACATGAGATTAATAAAGAAAATAACTCAAATTCTCCCTCCTTGGCAGCTTCCATAGGTATAATTTTGTAAACTACATCCTAAAAACCTGTCAGGATTACAAAGTCTCAAAATTCCACTTACAGGAAGAATTAACCTGCGAGAAGAATTGATCAAACATCGCGATCTGCTCTAAGATTACTACTGTATGAGCCAGTGTTATAGAGCGTCAAATATCCTAAATAACCTGAATAAGGCTAATTTATGATTTGATCACAATTATATCATAATTGCGCGGAAAACGAAAAAACTTGGGGATTGAGAAAACCACCATAATCCATCAAAATCAAGGTCCTTTCCTTGATTTATTTGGCAAATGACTAAAATGCACATCGAATAAAACAGAGCAGCATTTTGACTTACCAATGGCAAGCAACAATACAGAGGCGTTAAGGACCACGAACACGACATTTACAAAGGTGGAATCGTTCTTGCCCTCTCCTTGACTCTCATCCCAGTTTGTGTAAACTGCACCAAGACAAACGTCAAAGAAAATTATCCAAAGAACAAATGTTTGTAAGCAATCTTCAAACTTGTCCTTGATTGGTCGGAATAAGGTGTAGACCACTCCAAAGACGCTGACTGTCAGAACTGTGAGACCGATTTGAGAAAGGCTCTTTGATCCAAAAAGAAAAATCAATGAGGTTAAAATGAGCTTGCGATACATCTCTGTGATTTCCCAGAACCAAAATTCATTCTTGTAGTTTTCAAAGAACACTCTGAGTCCGAAAGAAATGGCTTCGTATTCCTGGGAGTCACGATATTTGTAGGTGAGAAACAGAACCAGAAGTGGAAATCCCACGGGATATAACGCCAAAATAGAAGCCATGAACCAAAACAAACGGTGGCGAGGAGTGAAACACTTGATGGAGTAGTCAGCTCTCAGTAGGGAGATACAGTCGTTCTTGTTGTCTGCGAAACATGTTTCTCTACATACACCGGGAAGAGGTAGAATCTGAATTATCGATTTGCTCGTCGTGGGGTAGGTCGTCAACAATAATAGGAAAATGTTCCGATAGCAAGATTTTTTCAAACTCTTAACTTCCGTTACTTTCCGGTCTTCCCCAAGGTCCTTCTTCTTCATGATGTAGCGTTTTTTAAGAAATAAATATAAGAAAATCAAGCCAATGAGTGAGACAAGCATGACAACAATCATCGTGAACTTTCCAAGCTCATCAAGCCGTAGAGAAGTATGAATGCAACTAAGAGGGGCAAACTGCAAGATGTTCCCTTCAAACACTTTTAGAACCTTCTCCGTTGAGATCAAAACGACTGGCCATTGAACTTTAGCCAATGCCGAGAAAATACC
This sequence comes from Pocillopora damicornis, assembly GCF_964200805.1. Taxonomy (NCBI): domain Eukaryota; kingdom Metazoa; phylum Cnidaria; class Anthozoa; order Scleractinia; family Pocilloporidae; genus Pocillopora; species Pocillopora damicornis. Next base: position 27,218,018 of record NC_142673.1, read on the forward strand.
GGCAATGACTTGGTAAAAACCAATCACAATCTTAAAGCACGACATGACGACATCTGCAACTGTCCGGTTATTGTCTGCACGTTTGGAGTCACCCCAAAGAACCATTAGAAACACAGCAACAAAAAGAACAATTACCAGGATGGATGAAGATATTGTTACAGCTAACCGGGGACATTTCAAACAAGAGTTGAAGCGAAAATAGAAGCTCTCAGAGCAGGTTGCACACAAATTCCCTTGATATCCTTGATGGCAATCTGAATCAATTCCACCCTTGCAAGACTTTGCATGGGGACATTTGAGTGGCTTCGGAAGTGAAGTATTGAACATTGAAAAGGACTTGTTGTAGTCTGATCCATTAGAATGGATATTGTTAACAAAACCTTTGAAACGCTCTTTTTCGGACTGATTGGACCATTTCCAGAAGTAGTTAGGAGCAAGTATTGCTGTATCTTTCTCACAAACAAAACCGATTGGCGGACATGCTGTGCACGGGCCAAAGCGATCCAACCGATAGAAGTTGGGTAGGCATCTGCATGCACGATGTTCGGCAGTCTCGTTAGAAAGCGTACCTGAAAAAGAATGGTTCATTTTTAAGCAATCACTTCGCAAAATGTCGAACCCTATCTATAGAAACAACAAAACATTGACAGAAGGGCTTTTCCACGAACGCATTTTCTCTTTTCTCTGCGTTTGCACATGATATCACTTGTGAATTGAATGACTATTATCTTCCAAATAAGACATGTTTGGATTCCCGTCTAAACAAACAATCAAACGAGTACTCTCGGCTTATGCAGTCCAAGATGGATCCTCCGGATAATCCATTTTAGATGAATGTGTTTTGTGTATTGAACTAAAATTGGTGATGGAGCTTGCCAAAGATTGAATCAATCGCTTCGCATTATTCTTTAAAAGCGCATTTGAATTGGAAAAAAGTTGCAGTTCACCCAAAGCAAACACAAAAGTTACCGTATGGACATGCCACGCAGTCGGCTGCTGTAGTCCCAGGACTTCGCTGTTCAGAAACAAATGTACCAATGCTGCATCTTTTGCAATCATCTTGTCCCATTTCATCCTGATAAAAACCCCCTGTGAAGATATCATAGAGCATGGATACGATTCTACGGGTGGATTGTCTGAGCATATAAAGGAGAATCAACTATTACATTGAATTATCAAAATTATTGTTGGTTTCCAATTCACTCGTGATAAAAGAAGTATACCCTAGAGTAAGCCATAACACAGTATACCAGCATCGTTTAATTGCATAAGACATCTCCAGAGTTAAAAAAATACATAAATGAAAGAATAATGACTAGATATAATGATCTAGCCAGACAAATAAAGTGATTCCTTATTACTTGTCTTTTTACGATACTTATATCAACGATAAAGTAATTGTTTCTTCTCGTTACCTGCAGGACACGGTAGACAGCGGGATCCATCAGTACACGAGTAGGTACCAACTGGACATAGGCTGCAATTTGCACAATAGATTGGTGCACTGTGTTTTTCGCGAGATGTACAGTCGTGGCACACAAAACCTGAGCTTGTAAAGCATGAACTGAAGCTACTTTGGTCGTTGTCCAAAATGACGTGCAGAGATGTCGTGGGAGCACACTCACTGAGGATTGATTGGGCAATGACAATAATTAAAAATCTAGGTTGAAAACAATATCGTGATTTTACCGTGAAGAGATCAATAGCCAAAGCCGACGGCACTGATAAGTCTCGACAAGTTGAAATGACCAAGATCAATAGTTGTTTTAAAAGTTGATTACAGTTTTTTTTGGTTATTTTCATACCTTCTGGAATGGAAAGGAAGAAGAAATCTGTGAAATGCTAATTGAAAAATGTCGACAGAATTGTAGTCAAAATAGAACGTCAGTGCAGATGTTTATCATTCTATAGCGAGAGAAGAAAATGAAACTTAAGGCGTACTTACATTTTAGACACATATTTCCCCAGAGGCAGCTGACGAAGATTTTTACACGTCAATGCCCTGTACATAATTTGTACAATAAACTGAATATAAAACTTTTGGGTATAAATACTGACGTGATTTTGGTTAATAGAATTGTGGCAGGTGATATCGTCGCCACCGCATACTCAGGTTTCCTTAGCTTTAAGGGTCTTTAAGCAACTTGTTTGGAAGAAAATCCATCTTCTTTTATCTACCCTACCCCCCCACTCTCCCCCTTTTTTTTACTGGATAATGAAAGCTATTTAAGGTTAAAAAAAACAAAAAACAAAAGACCGGTTCGAGAAACTTTATACGTATACCAATATAGCCAAGAACGTGAATACATATATATATATATACATACAAAGCTTTGCTTTCATGTCCAAATTGAGCACTCTACTAGGATGAGTCATTGCTGCTAGCACTATGCATGCTCACTAGCTTTTCTAGTTTGAGCACTCTGGCATGGCTTAGATGATACCACATATGTGAGATCACTTGGGGTGGCTATATAGCCTTACCTCCATCCTAGCATCAGCACTGCACTGATGAGGCCCAGAAGGCCGAAACAGTACTGTCTGCAGTTAGTTATATATATATATATATATATATATATATATATATATATATATATATATATATATATATATATTTTGTGGGAGGAAGAAGACAAATAAACAAGCCTGTTTCGTAGTTGCCGTACAACAGCTCAAGTAAAAGATGTAATTTCTGCCTCAGAGAACAATTCCTAATCATTTGCCGACCCGAACTATTAACACTAAAGAAACGTAATGAACTCGTGTCTTCCTGCCGCCACAGAAACAAAGCCCTCCCACGCAACAACTAAATTGTTTAATTTCGCACTGCATAAATTAGATTATATTGTATATAGGCGATGGTAAAGATTACTCTCATTAAATCCCCTGATGAGTGGGCAATCACGAAACAGGCTTGTAGGGATGAACTTGTACTTTATTTGTCTTTTTCCTCCCACAATATATACATCGCTCTGCTCCTGTGTATTGAGCACTGTTTTACGAAAGTCAAAATTTTACACTTTATATGTATATAGCCTTTAAGCCATACGGCTTGACTTACACTTGGGTTCCATTTGCCATTCCGTCGAATATTCCGTCTGGTAATGAGTTTAAAGGATTATCAAAGATGGTTCTGAAAATGAAGCGCGTGTATACCCATTAAACAAGATATGTTATGCTAAAGCTCCTGATATGTGGGTGTGAGTTTTAATTATGTGTATGGCATCTACTGACACCTTAACAACCGCTAAGAAAAAACAATAAAACATTTTAGTTTGTTAATGTATCACATTCCAAGTTTTAGCTTCAAAGGAAATCATTCTATTCTTCAATTTACTCACAACTGGCTCAGGTCGAGTCTGTCAAAAGTCTCCTTTTCAATGTTTGTAATTGCATTACTGTGAAGAAACCTACGGGAAAAATTTATTTGGTTGAAGCAATTATCCACTTGCGCAACAATCATAAAGATGTCGTATATGCATTGCAAATTGGAATTCGGAATAAGGGTATGAATATTTGACGGAATTTCAAAGCCATTTTGATAGTTCTCAGCATACTTTACCCTCGAAATTGGTTCTGGTTATTCCCATATTACGCTGATAATCAAATAACTATCAAAGTTAAAAAAAATAACAAATTTTGATTTAGAGAAGGAAGAAAGAAGGAGAGAAAAAAAATTCTCTGATCAACGACAACTGTTATTTATTTTAAAAACAGAAACACGTATCATCTTTTACAATATATTTTAAAATAAAAACAGGACGTGGGAACACCTCCAAGTGATTTCGAAATACGAGCAATTACGTATTTTTTTAAAAATTATCATTGTGTTAACAGAATAGATATGGTAGTAGGCTTATTTAGAATACCAAGAGAGAATAGCGGATAACACTTTATCCTCTCTTGACTGTGCACATGATACAGCATTACCGGAAATCTCAGAACCAAAGTCTATTCTTACAATGATTTCAGGCTGGGAGTCTCATCAAAAACGTCTTTGGCAATAAATGTAAGTTTGTTTTTGATCAGCAGTCTGTAAAATAGAAAGAATAGCAAACTTCTGATTTATATGGCAGACGATAATGGACATGACGTTACAAATGTGCCATCTATCATAGTTACATAGGTAAATGAATTAAAATTGAAAAAAATTATTTATTAGCAAAATGATTCAACATTTATAATCCACGACTACAATTCCGCTGGTAGATTGCCCGTGGACACTGGAAATGTGGATCTTGTTCAATACATTTTTGTGAAATTAATATAACCTACGGTTTTTACGAGGCTATGGCAACACTGCGTTTCCGAAATTTTGATGAAGAGGATATACGAAATATTTTGATGTGCCTGAATCTATGAAACAATGTTTGAATTCAATGTAAAGCTTTTTAAGTTGCGAACTTATTAGAGGTTTAGAGGTTTTTTTATCGTTTATATTAATGACTAAAAACCCTTTTACATGCAGCACGGCGACTCTTTTGTTTCCTACACTACAGTGGACGCACTGCTATAGTTTGCTGTTCTCTTACTTTTAGTAAAAGCAAGTAACTGGTGATCTATCGCTGCCCATCAGACCTCTTACCGCCGTTTAGCTTGTAGGCAGGCTCTTGTGTTTGGGTTTCGCGTGGGCTTTCAAACGAGTGAGTAACGAGCCGGCAGGGGGAAGAGGAAGGGGTAGTCTTGAAATGGGAGCCTCCCTGCGAGGCATTGATTTTCGAATTTGCTTCTTTTAAACACGAACGCTCCACAACGAAACATTCTGATTGGTCAGGAATAGCTTGTAAATTACAAAGTTTTCAATAGAAATTATGACAAAAAGTACTCTTTTTAATGCCGAGAATGATGGAAATTACATTTTTGAGCTCTGGATTTCAATTTTTCTCTAAAGGACAATGCCCCCTGACCCCCTCCTCTCCGAGCGCATAATCTACTACGCCACTATACACCTACTATACCTACTACAATGTTCGTGGAAAACTTGAACGTTATTCAAAGCCCTGACTTACGCCTCCTTAGAAAAGTATACAGAGGACAGCAGGTAATTTAGTGTTAACAACTAAGTTGAAAACGTAAATTGGCCACCGAAAAGGGTAAAAAAGCTGAGGTTTCGAGCGTTAACCCTTCGTCAGAGCGATTGGAGGAATTGTGGCTTGTGTGTAGGTTTATATGCAGAAGGTGGAGCTACGCTATTGGAGGAAATATGGCGACGAGAAAACAGGAATAAATTAGTTGAATGAAAAACGCTCGTTGATTCCTTGGGGATTAAGGGTGCCAATTTGCAACATAAATTTTTGTTCTAGTGTTTTGCGGCTTTCCGAACTGCCTAGATGTTAGGAGAGGCCGCAAACTGCCATATGCTGTTTTGAATGATTAGGGAGATTAAAGTGTCTAACAACTGGTCTGGATGCGTCCTTGTCATTTCTTTCCACTTCGCGAAGGTGTTCTCGGAATCGGTCACTTAGTCGTCTTCCTGTTTCGCCAATATATAACTCATTGCAATAAGTGCAAGTTATGCAGTAAATGACATTGGCGGAGGTACAAATACAGTGATCAGTGATCTTAATGGATCTCTTGGGTCCCGATATTTTCTCTACGTTATAAATGAAGGGACAAGTTTTGCATCGTGAGCGAGCGCATTTGAAAGTTCCAGATTGGTCATTAGTTTGAAATGAACTTCTGACCAAAAATTTGCCTATGTTTTTGTCACGTTTGAATGAAATAAGAAGAAGTTGCGGAAAGATAGTGCCAGTCTCTGAGTCATTTTGGGGTAATTTAAAGTTTTTAAGAATGATCATGTAACCGGGAGGTTGTGAGGGTGAAATGTAAGAGTGAATGGAATTCGGTCAGTGTGTTCCTTCTCAGCCGTTTGTAGTGCTGACTGTCGATCAATTTGTTGGGCCTGGTGGTGCCCCGCTTGAACGACAGAAACAGAATAGCCACGTTTATCGAAAAACTGGCACACTGCCTCTGTTTTTTCGAAAAAATCAGAGTCGCTACATAAACGACGAAGTCTGAGAAATTGTGATAAAGGTATGGAGTTCTTGACGTGTGATGGATGTGGTATTGACTAAAAAATCGACGTTTGATAAAACCTACGAAAAGGCTGGTGTAGCTGGGCCCCATTTGAGTACCCATGACAACGCCATTAGTTTGTTTGTAGTAGTTGCCACCGAATGAAAAGCGATTAAGTGTGAGTACTAGTTCGGCCAAACGGAGTAGTTATTCGGAGCTAGGTTCCTTAACAGTGCGGTGATCGAAAAAACGTTGGAGGGCCCGGAGACCTTCGTCATTGGGAATGACAGTATAAAGAGATATTATATACATAGTGAAAATAACTTTGTTTGGCCGAGGAAACTAAAGTCACGAAAAATTTTAATTGCGCGTGTCGGCTGTCCTTAATGTAAAATGATAAAGTTTTGACGATAGTTGCCATAATTTTGTCTAAATAGCTGGAAATAATTTCGGTGGGACAACTGCAGGCAGAAAAGATAGGTCGACCTGGATTGTTAGGTTTGTGGATTTTAGGTAAAAAGTAAATACGCGAAGTTCTGGGAGTAATGATGGCGAGATTTTTGGAAATGGCAGGCAATTCTTGTTTAGCTAAAGATCGTTAATCGTATTCTTGACGATGTTTTGGTTAATCAGTGAGATCTTTGTCGACTTAAGCATAAAAGGAGGTGTCAGAAAGTTGCCGCAAAGCTTCTTTTTGGTAGAGGTCAGCCCGTCAAACAACAGCTGCGCCGCCTTTGTCGGCCGCTTTAATGACTATATCTTTGCGTTTTTTTAGACTTTTTAGTGCCGACCACTCTTCCGAAGAAAGATTGGTAAATTTGGTGTTACGATTGAATTTAAGTTTGTTGATATCGTGACGACATTTTGGAATCTGAAGTGTTACGAAAGTATGTTTGTTCGAGATGTTAGAATCATCCTCTTTGTCATGAAAAAAGGCTTTCAACTGAACGCGGGGAAGGGATATTTCAACGTCTTGCTTAACTTAAGATTCGTCGATTTTTTTGGAAATGAGAACAAAATTTGAGCCCTTACTGAGAACTGATTTTTCTGAGTCGGAAAGTAGTAAATTTTCGGGAATTGTAAACTACAGTTTTGAGGTTTTCAAGCGATGAGTCGCTAGTAATTTGAGGGCCGATAAGTTGGTCGAGTTTTTGGGCTTTAATTTCGTGCAAATGTTTAAAAAGTTTAAAATTGGCATCCTGAATTTTGAAAATTTCTAACCTTTTCGGTGGCTAATTTACGCTTTCAACTCAGTTGTTAACACTGAATTATCTGCTCTACTCTCCCACCGACGCAGCACTACAGTTTCTTCAGAAACTTACCCACTTAACATAGAGGACACTTACAGTGTGGTCAAGCTGGAAAGTCCACTGAATGTGCGTCTGTTAATGTGAGTGATGCTGTTGAAGGTTAGCACCCTAAAAACAGGGAAAAATCAATATGTGTGTGAGTCACACAACTTAGAAAATGTATTGCGAGAGAGTTATAGGATATGGGGAGATTTGTCCACTGAAAAATAAATTAATTTTTGAAACCGCTTGACCTTTTCTAACAAAAAGCTTATACGCTTAGGACGTTTCCAGGAACCTTTCGGTGCCCGGCGGTCTGATCAGAGGTATGCAATTCGAAAGTGTCGAAACCAAGCACGGAGAGTGCGTCCACTGAAAACCAAATTAATTTTTGGAATCGCTTGACATTTTTAAAAACAAACATCTTATATTCGTTAAAAGTTTGAAAGAACCTTTTAGTAGAAAATCTTTGAAATTTCTGTCTGCCGGGCATTTAGTCTATTTAAGAGGCTGTCTCTCTTATTTCCACCCGGTCAATTTTGCGTCAAAAATAATTTTTCCTGAAACTCTGTCAACAGAAAGACTTTACCTAGGAAAGAACTAAATTAGATTTGGTTTGATTCGAAATAATTTTCTGACTGCATTAGGGGCCATAATTATTTTCCAGTCCGTAGGGACCGTCGCAACGTCTCGAAAATTGAAAAATAGGCATATTTTGTAACATTGTAAAATATTTGATTCGCATAGTTAAGCCAAAGGATTTATATCAGATTGCTTAAAAACCTTTCTAGTGTTCCAAGAAAGTTAGAATTTTCCCTCTCAATATATTTGAAAAGGCGAATTTTAGCATATTCTGACCACTAGAAATCGCCATCGGCCAATGGACGTAAATAACCTTGGTTTAGACGTTAAGTTTTGGGATTTGGGACCTGGTTGACGATTCTACCCTACACAGCCGTTAATTTTAGACCTTTATAGGTTAAAATATGCAAAAACCCCTGTACGTTTTCGATTTTTCAAAAGTTATGGCCGTTTGAATCAACACATGTACGAGCATTCGCGATTTTTTCGTCTACACCAAAATCTAACCACTGGAGCAGATTTCGTCATAAATACAGCTTACCCGCTTTGCAGCCCGGCTTCATGGCTCACTTCAGAATTTTTCTAATAACCAAATTAGCGAAATCCATGATAACTTCAACAAATAGCTAGGTATTGCCTTCGAAAAGTAGGCGGCATCCATCGTGATTCGTGGTATCAAAACAAATGTCGGAATTGGCCACATTTCGCGGTGAATCACCTATTTAACGTCGCTGCAGAGCTGAATTTTTTTCCAAAATCAGAATATAAACTCTCCATGTCTGGAAGCTGAGGGAGAAATGAAGGTTTTAGGCTTCTGAAGTAAAGAAATAATCGCTTAAATTTAGGTCCAGTTCGATGTTATACTGTTCTCACAAAGGTCCACACAAAAGAGAAGACCGCTGATAGCTTGTGCCGTACGTTGTGCCGTATGGTTTTGTTTTGTATCCCAATGTAATATTTGGGGAGAAAAATTTTGGACGAAAAGAATAAATGCTTTTACCTGGAGTTTGATATCATATAATTAATGAATCAATTTCAAATATCGTGAGCTTGCTTCTCTCGGTTCCGCGTCGATTGTGTCCACAGAAAAGCAACCTGTCAATAGCCGGAGAAATCGGCTACCAACGTGTTAAAAACTTGATACATGCTTCGTATGAACAAATGTTATAAGTGTTGCTTTTGGTAAATTTTCAATCGATTTCATCAAAACATTTCACTGACTATTAGATATTATAATATAATACACTATAACAACGCCGTCAGAACTTGATATCGGAAGTAAAGGTAGTTTGTATCTGTAGAGCATATTCTACACTTTCAGCCACCGTGTAAGACATTGTTTACATAAGTCTACTGCGAAACAAATTGAAAATCACTAATCACGTCCGACAGTTTGTCTCTCAATTTTACAGGGATCTCAAAATGACTACAGATGGCTCTCAACAATACCACATTGAATTTCTGAAGTGTGTTACTGTGGTAACGTTCAGAGAAAATTTCAATTTCTGAAGTGTGTTACTGTGGTAACGTTCACAGAGGCCCTACGTATCGTAGCAGATTGGATGTGAGACTTTGATCTCTTTATTAACTTTGTCTACCAGATCTTGTCCCTCGGAATTTTCCAGGACGCATTGGATATCTTCCTCCTCATCCAGCGATATCCCGATCACACCCTGATCTTTTCGCTGCATTGCTGCTAGCCGAAAGAAAAAGCTCTGAACTTGGCTCTCTGTCAGCCACTGTTCTCTAGTGAACAAACGTGCATTTGATTCATTTTTCGCATTTCGCATGTCCACTGCAACTTGTAAACCGTTCCGTTATTCCGGTATTCTTTTACCTTCTCTGAAAATCTAACGCTGCCCCTCGGTTTGCTTACGGCCCATCCTGTTCGTAGAGACGAGTGGGGCGAAGTATCCACGGGAGAAGTGAGTGGTGTACTGGAATCTAACAGCTCGAACACTCGATACCAGCGGTACCTATCGACGAGAACTTAAGGGCCCAGTCCCTTTTGATTGCATCATACTGGCCTAACCTGCTGACTGTATGCTTTCCAACGTCCAGGTGCAGCTCCAGCTGCGAAAAGGTTTCGAACACTTCAACACATCCAAACACAGAGCATTCAAACAATTGCGTTGTACTCTCTGTTTCCTTGCTGCCCTTTGAACGAAGCTTGACCACACGCTTTTCAGGAGGATCATAAAACCCTTGAGATTCTGATTATGCGGCGAAAAGATCAGGGTGTGATCGGGATATCGCTGGATGAGGAGGAAGATATCCAATGCGTCCAGGAAAATTCCGAGAGACAAGATCTGGTAGACAAAGTTAACAAAGAGATCAAAGTCTCACATCCAATCTGCTACGATACGTAGGACCTCTGTGAACGTTACCACAGTAACACACTTCAAAAATTCAATGGCTTGTTAGCTCAGTTGGTAGAGCGCTGCACCGGTAACGCAGAGGTCATGGGTTCAAATCCCATACAGGCCTGAAGTTTTTTTTTCAGGCCTTATTTTCACTACTGCCTAAGTAGTGCACATTACTGCGAGGATCACTTTCTTTCACGACTTATAACATCTGTTCATACGAAGCATGTGTCAAGTTTTTAACACGTTGGTAGCCGATTTCTCCGGCTATTGACAGGTTGCTTTTCTGTGGACACAATCGACGCGGAACCGAGAGAAGCAAGCTCACGATATTTGAAATTGATTC